>NC_136954.1:34126616-34214116 GCF_032717465.1 Coenobita brevimanus
TATCTGTCTGTGCCTGTCCGTGTACTCCCCCCCCCCCGCCGTCTCTCTCTGGATCCTTTGTCTCATCCCCAGTGTCCTTTTCCCTTCTTCCCCTTTCTTTATAGCTATCTGCTCAGTCTCTACCTTCTTCCCTCTCTCTTTCCTTTCCTTCATCTCTCTCTCCATCTGTCACTCCCTCCTTACCTCACTCTTCTTTCTCCCTTCCTGTGTCACAGCTTTGTCTTACTTTTTTCATCTGTCACATGTGTTACCTTTTTTCTCCCTTACTCTCTCCGTATTTCTTTACTTGTACTAAATCCATTTCCTTCACTCCTTTCTTTCCCCACTAATTACTGCATGCTTCTTTTTCTCTCTCCTCTCTCCGTCTGTCCTTGTCACCCAAAATCTCTTCTTTCATTCCGCTCTTCCCACTGTCTTTCCCTCACTTCCTTCCTCCATCTCCCTCCCCTTGTCTTCCCTTCTTAACATCCCTCTCCCCTTTCTTGTCCTAAAAATTAACCTATTTTCTTCCCACCCTTAATCTCTACTTTCTCTCGGCAAATTTCTCTAATTTCTCTGTTTCTCGCCCTCCCTTTTTACTTGAATGTCATTCGTTCTACACAGCCTCAATGCTTTCGTCTTATCCTGCTTAGTTCTTTCCCTGCGTCCTTGCCAGAATAACACACCTTCTTCCTCCTCCCTGTTACCTTGCCTACTTTTCTCATTTTTCTCATTATCGTTCTCAGTATTCCGTTCCGTTGATGTCTTTCCCACTTTCTCCTTTTGTTATCACTATGTCTATGTTTGCTCCATTCCCATTTTCTCTCAGCTGTCTCCCTTTTGTTTCTACTTCCCTGTCTCCCGGCCTTTCGATTCACATCTCCCTTTTCTCTTTCCCTTTCACACTGCTTGTATCTCATTTCACTTCTCACTGTCTCTTCTTCTTACTCTGTCTCTTTTCTTATCTCTCGTTGTTCTCTTCTTGCCTCTCTCCTTTTTATTTTCTCCGTAATTGCCCTCTCATTTCTTATTTTTCCACTCGCTCTCCCTGTCCGCCCGTTGCTCCCTGTCTTTTAACTCTCTCTTTCTCTCTCTCTCTCTCTCTCTCTCTCTCTCTCACACACACACACACACACACACACACACAGTGTAGTAAACCTTTTCCTAACTTGGTTTATGATATTTACTGTACTATTCCTTTATTAGTTGTTCGGACTACACGTAATTAGAGATGTGCTTGACGTACAGAAACCCCTGGCTGGCTGTGAGCGAGAGTATGGAGGGAGCCGGGTGGGGTTATGGGGTCGTAGAGAAAAGTGGGGGGGGTTTGGTGGGAGTGTGAGACTATGAGGAAGGGAGGAGGAGGGGATACCTCTCCATCGAGCAGTGTTACAAACACCTTAGTCCACTGAAAAGGAAACGAACTTATTCCGACGTCTGTACCTTTTTCATAATATTTCAACTTCTTCCCAAATATACATATAATTACACCTCACTGTTCAGTTCTTACGTCGTACCTACCAGTTTCCGCACGTATGTAGGTGAAGAATGCTATTTTATGTTGTACTACATACGACGAATCTATTTTTTTTTTTTTTTTTCATTCTCCCTACCTGCCCAGATTAGTAGGTCTGATTAGTCTCAGTCTCCGAGCAAACATTTACTCTGGGCAATCACAACCGCCAGCCCTTCGTGGTCAACTTATCTGCCTGTTAGTTATAAAAAAAAAAAAAAGTCAGGGTGTCACTGCATGTACCAAATAACTCATGATTCAGTGCATTGCATACTTTTTGCGCTGATTCTTTTCAACCCAATAGTTTGGGGCTGCTTATAGCTATTACTTTCGTTCCAAATTTTGTGTACGTCTCTTTTCTCCTCAACGTTGCGTTACGAACACACAACGCTACGAGCGACAATGTTGGTTGGCATTTTTTTTTTCCCCACTTCCTTCGTAATGAACACACTTACGTGCATGTATGTTTCATGACTGACTACTGATTACTTATTTTTATGAATTCCTTTGTATTTTACCCACGTGTTCCTGTTATCTGGCGTGTCGCCCAGGGTCAGCCCAGGCTATCACGACTGTGATTAGCACCGGCAAGATGCGAAAGTTTCCTACCACACATCCAGGTGTGGTTACTTTCAGTGTACTTGAAAGGCAATATGTTTTCCTTATTTCTGTTATAATTGGCCACCAGATTGTACGAGGCTCTGTACTATTCATTACTTTCATCCGAAATACTGTGTACGTCTCTTTTCTCCTCAACTTTGCGTTACGAACACACAACGCTACGCGCGACAATGTTGGTTAGCATTTTTTTTTCTTGGCACTGCCAAGTACCACCAAGGCCTTGTAGGCCCCACACTAGTTATCTCCCCACACCTACATACACACCTGTTTTCATGGTAGATGTTACAAAACACACTGAAGTGCTTTCTTTTCATGCGAAAAGCTGGTTATTTCCAACCCCCGTACCTATAGGCCCACTCTCCACAGCCTACTTTATCTCCCCACAGTCTAGTAATCTCCCCACATCTACATACACCTGTTTGCGTGGTTGGTGTGACATAACAATTTGAAATTACCTGTTTCAATAAGAAAAATAGGTAGTTACCAAAATTTTCATGTTTTTTTATTGTTTTCGAGGGGTAACTATCATAAACTGTTTTTGAACTTTGACGCGCGATTGTGCGGTAACCATTAGGCCTACAGGGGTATGGATTGCGTTATCAGGTGTGTAAATTCTTCCTCTTTAGCCAGAACACAGTCAATTTGTCCTTGGTGAAAGTCGCCAAAACACCCCTGAATTGCGGTTGTGGGAGGTACCCTGCCTGAAACAATTGTGGTCTTTAGGGGTTACCGGTACAGATAATTCTCCCCTGGCCGGCACAACACTGCTCTCCTATTCCAGTACAACCCACACGATTATACTCAGCACAGAGTGAGTTCCAGGAGCCTTGGTGTTAAAATTCTACCGGCACTTCCCACCCATACCCAGGTGATGAAAAATGCAGGTGGACTGAATGTGTGCACTGCCTCAGGTGTGTAAGTAAAACAAGACTTTTAGCCTACGTAAAAACCGAAAGGCAGAAAAGTGTGTGTGTGTGTGTGTGTGTGTGTGTGTGTGTGTGTGTGTGTGTGTGTGTGTGTGTGAGAGAGAGAGAGAGAGAGAGAGAGAGAGAGAGAGAGAGAGAAGGGGGGGGGTATCTCTCTTGGTCTGACAGGAGTGCCGGAAGTCATTTACATATTCAAGAATACTGAAACCGTTTCATCCGGAAAAACGCACGAGTAAGAAACAATTCGAAAGAAAATGAGAAATATAGCGAGAGACAAGGAAAACAAAAATGAATGTGAAGGAAGACAGAAATATTCCCGGGGGGCCTAAAGTATACGAGAAAAAGAGTGAGTGAAAATTATGATTCTCCCCCTCCCCCCCTCTCTCTCTCTCCGTCATCATCGCCGCCATCACCATCCTTCTCCTCCTCATGATGACAATAATCATGACGACGATGATGAGAGAGAGAGAGAGAGAGAGAGAGAGAGAGAGAGCACCTAACTGTGAGTGGCGTTTACGTATTAGAATTCTGACCGTATGAAAAATGGCAAAATAGGTAAAAAGAAAGACAAGGTAAATCAAGCTAGAAATAAGGAAAATAAAGCCACTGAGAGTGAGAAAGATACAATTACCCCTCTCTCTCTCTCTCTCTCTCTCTCTCTCTCTCTCTCTCGGTGTGGCACTGGGATTGAGGGAGTGGCGTTAACGTATTAAGGATTCCAAGACGATTCGAGACAGATCCCACGGTCCCATTCATCTCAATACTCTATAACACACTAAAGTTTCTTCTTATTTTCTTTCTTTGCCTTATCTTCTCATGTCTACTTATTCTATTCCATTTTTCCTCCGTTTTCCTTCCCTGTTCCATTATTCTCCCAGTAGCTTTTTTTTTTTTTATGTCCTTACCCATATTAGTCACTGTCTAGTTATTGCTGTTGATGTTCTTTTCTTCTTTTTGTTTTTCTTCTCCTAATCTTCATTCTTCCCCTTTTCCCTCTCCTTGTCCTACTCCTCCCTTCTTATTCTCCTGTTTCTTTTCTCTTTCTTTTTCTTTTTTCTCTTTTCGCGTTTTTCTCCCCAAGCTCCTCCTCCTCCTCCTCCTCTTCTTTTTCTTTATCTTTTATCTCCTCCTCCTCTCATGGTTTGAGGCAGAATCCACGATCACAACTCCCAACTTCACTGGATTCTTCTTCTTCGACTCCCTGTCGTTTTCTCCAGACGTTCTACGTAATCTATTATATTTCTCTACTTATTTCTTCTCCCTTTTCTTCTAACAGACTTGCTTTCATAGTTTCTTCTAGTTTTTTTGTTTTTCTCTAGCTCTTGTCGATATTATACTTGATCTCCTCCTCCTCCTCATCATCATCATCATCATCATCATCATCATTTTTCTTCCTCTTCCTCTTCTTTCTCTCCCCATGATTAAAGGCAGATTCCACAGTTCCATTCATCCTAACGATATCAGACGAATTTATTTTCTCTTCTTCTTGCTTATTTCTCGTATTAATTTTCCTTTCATTATTTGTTTCTCCATTATCTTCAGTTTTCTTCCTTTTTCTTTCTTAGTCTTTTCCATTGAAATTCTCATCCTTTTCTTCATTTATCCTAGTATTTCCTTTTTTTTTGGAGGGGGGGGGGAGCTCTTCTACACTTCTGAGATGGTTTGAGGCACAGCTCGTTCAGCTGGGAGGCTCTATGACCTTTTCTTTACAAATTTCTCTCTGCTTGTGACACGTTATTTATCTCCTATATTATTTAAGTAATCAACATCAGTTTCATAACGACATAAACAAAAAAAGAGGAGGGTGTAAAATAAATCGCTATGGATGAGGTGCCACGAACACTTCTTGACCGATGGAAAAATGACTAGCTGTTTATTTCTATATTTTACTCCTCCTCCTCCTCCATCATCATCATTATCATCATCATCATCATCACGATCACTATCACTAACACCATCATCACGATCACCATCACTAACACCATCATCCTCATCACCAACATCACCATTCTCAACATTACCACCACCACCATCATCACGATCACCATCACTAACACAATCATCCTCATCACCAACATCACCATCGTCAACATTACCACCATCACCATCATCAGCATCACCATCACCACCACCACCGTCATCAACACCATCATCAACACCACCATCATCAACACCACCATCATCAACACAACCATCACAACCACCACCACCACAACCACAATCATCACAACCATCACCATCGCAACCATCACCATCACAACCATCACCATCACAACCACCACCATCACAACCATCACCATCACAACCATCACCATCACCACTGACTCACTTAAATCACCACACCGCAGAGCCTTATCCCCCCCCCCTCTCCCCCACCAAACAGACTACGTAAAAAGCTTAATATTAATTCCTACTGACGGCACGATGGCAGAACAATTTTTTCCAAAGTCCCAACCTTCCCTCAGAATGCGAACAACAAATCGATGTTAAATCCAGATCCCAATTATACTGCTGGGTTAACAGGTGCCATTTTGAAACACCTTGCCCAGGCTGAATAAAATCGCCAGCAGGTAGCAAGAATACATTGAAAAAATCCGCCATCGCAGTGAAGGGGTCAAGAGTAGTGAAGGGAGGATTATTCTGAAGGGGAGTGAGGTGGCAATGTCGTGAGGGAAGGAGTGAGAAAATAATTAAATGCGAAGGACGTGAGAGAGTTCGATCGGTTCAAGAAATTAACTCAGGTTCTTCCAGTTGACAGCTGGATTTGCTAACCAATGCACCAAAGGCTCTAATATTCTACCTTCCCTCCTTTATACCACCGCCATCACTACCAGATGACTGACTACAGTACCACCACCAGCAATATACTTTCTCTTTCCTCCCACCCCCTCCTCTCTCTCCTGCCCCGACCCCCCCCTCCCTTTCCCTCAACCTCCTCTCTCACCCCTCCCTTCTCCATCCCAATTCCCGGTTCCCCAACCTCTCATTCCTTTCATCCCCCCCGTCTATCCCTCGTCCCTTCATGCTCCCCTCCCCACCTCTTCCTGTTTTTCCTCTCCCCTCCCTTCCGACGATTCCTTCCTTCCCCTTCTTCCTCCTCACACCCCCTCCTTTCATCACTCCTCCCTCCCTCTCTCTCCTCTCATTCTTTTCCTGTTCCTCATCCCTTCCCCTCCCGCCACTATCGTTCCCACGTTGAAATAAAACCTTTAACAGCAGCAGGATTACTAATAATTACCGTCGCTTTATACTGATGTCGTAAACTGTGAATGCCTGTAAGCTCTTCAGTGCGGTGACGTAATTTATTTTCTTGCTGTTATCAGGCGATTTCTCTGAGCCTAGCGGTGAATTTCCACACTGGAGGGGTTTAGGCCTTCATTAAACAAGTAGAAACACTCAAGTGCCCAGCACCCACGCCCACCAACTGAACTGAAGGTCGAATACTGACTAACTCTGCGACCCTGACCTTCTACAGACTGCTCCTGAAATAGACTTCCTTCATTCCTGCCTTACCATTGACCTTTCCACCAAGTTAGGTCGACATCGGATCTAGGATGTGTGATAACCATGCCCTCTGACCCTGACTTTTGACTTTTCCCTGTGATCTTCGATCGAAACTGAATTCCTCTATCCGTGTCTCACCATGAACCCTTCCAGAAAGTTTGGAGTAAATAGGGGAAAAGTGTTTAAATCAACCTTGCCATGCGACCTTGACCTCTGACCTACTGTTCTCAAAAACAAAAGGTCAACATTTTGCCTGATCCATAACCCTACTTCAATGTTTGGTCTAAATCAGACGAAAACTGTTTTAGTTTTGTTCGTAAACAGGTACAAAAGTCGAACTTTGACCTTGCCCTGTGAGCTTGGCCTTGACCTATTGTTCTCAAAATAGAATAGGCTGTATTCGTTCTTGCTTTACCTCCAACCTTGCCACCAAGTTTGATCTAAATCGTATCAAAACTGTTTAAGTCGACCTTGCTGGGTCGAGTATTGACCTAGCCCTGTGACCCTGATCCTTGATATATGGTTCTCAAAAAACTGACTCTCAGCACCCCACGTAAGTTTGGTTAAAATCAGATAAAAGCCATCTGAGTTATTTTGTTCATATTAGTGAAGTCAGCAACGATACAGATGGCTCCCATGTTTCATCATCATCATCATCACCATCATCATCATCACCATCATCATCACATGCTTCAAAAATTACCTTAAAATACTGGGCGTTTATATACACCTTCACTTTACAAATTGAACCTTAACTCACCTTTTTTTCCCGTTTTAATATCGAAACAGCTTCTACTAATACTATAAAGGAGGATACTGAGGCATAATCTGCAGAATAAGTCGCTATGAAAGAGTTGTTTCGAAGGCTTCAGACAAGAATGCGACCGTAAACCTAACTGTTCTACTTCAACTAGGGAAGAACTGGGGCTTAGCAAAAACAAACACAGCCACTCCAGCCTTCCGACACTACCATACACAGGATTTCTCTCCTTACACTCACCCCTTCTGATTCGTGATTAGCAGGCATAGGAAGGGACTAGTTCTTGCTATACCCCTCCCTTCGCTGACGGATCCCTTTCTGCAGGGGATCACTTACAGATGTGGCACCCTTCCCTTCCTGCCTACTCACATCATCACCATCAGCAGCTACCTCACCATCCTCCTCCTCCCACCACCATCAGCATCACAGATAACCCACCCACAATGAGCCCTCCCCCCTTCTCTCTCTCTCTCTCTCTCTCTCTCTCTCTCTCTCTCTCTCTGTCTCTCTCTCTCTCTTACGTAATGCTACTGCTTCCCCTACTCCTCTCCTTCTAAACCCATCATTCATCTAATCTACGCTTCTCCCAGCCTCCATTCCACCACGAACTCAGCCAATTCTGTGGTGAAAGATCTCTCTCTCTCTCTCTCTCTCTCTCATTTCTACACTTTTTTTTTTTCATCCATATACCTTAAACATTTTGGAATAAAAGTTCTATTTTCTAGTAGCTGAAATATCCAGTTAAAAAATTCGAAAATCATTTGGTCGGAACAACAACAACAACAGCAGCAGCAGCAGAAGCAGCAAAAACCTCCACTCAGTTAAGTGGTTAAGCTTGTACTACTACTGTTGGTGGTCGCTGTTTCTATAATTATTATGATAGTGATAGTGTTAGATAATTATTGTGGTGGTGGTGGTGGTGGTGGTGGTGGTCGATGTTAATGTTAATATTTTTGTGGTTCTGGTGATAAGCTAATGGTGTACAGAACATGTGCTTTTTGTTTTGTTGCTGAGTTTATTGGTGCTTTTCTGTTTGTTATGGCTAAATGTTGGCTTTGATAATGTTTTTCTAAGTGCACTATTAATTGGTAATCTGTTTTTAACCCACTCTGTGCCAGTGCCATTTTAAAACGGCATTATGCAACTGCATGCTCAGTGCCAGTGCTGTTTTAAAACATATTTTTTTTTTTTTTCCAAAAATCATGGAGAGCGCAATTTTCAAACTAGGCACGCAAAAACTGGTAAGGATGTAAAGGATGTACGTCAACTCTTCCACCACCTTGCCTCAGGTGCTCAGGCCTATACACCCACGTGCCAAGTCATCGCCCTTATTCTGCCTCACTCTGCTTGTACCACTCATGCTGTACAGTCATGTCTCGCCGCGGTCTCCCTGACGAGGAGATTCAGGAGCTCCTGAAGGTGCCCTACACCCACCTTGAAATCCCTACAATCTAACACATTTTTGGAAATGTTCGGCGACGACTACAATACTGTATAAGGATCGGTTCAAGGCGTCAATTAGTTACATATATAATCCTTCCTAACTTCTCGATACGGAGATTTTAAGCCATTATTGACAGTTAATCATGGTCTACGGGCTTTTCTGCACTCAAAACCACATCTAGAGTGCTAATACATGACGTTTTAAAATGCTTATATATACTCGGCAAAACAGTCTATTTGTCCATATCGTTCTCTTTTTCTTCTTTATTTCTTCATATCCTTCCCTTTTACTGTATTTCTCCATATCCTTCCATTTTTTATTCTTTATTTCTCCATATCCTTCCCTTTTTTTCTTTATTTTTCCATGTCTTTCCCTTTTTCTTTATTTCTCCATATCCTTCCCTTTTTTTCTTTATTTTTCCATGTCTTTCCCTTTTCCTTTGTTTCTCCATATCCTTCCCTTTTTCTTCTTTATTTCTCCACATCCTTCCTTTTTCTTCTTTCTTACAACGGTCCACATCAAAACTGGCATAACTGAGTACCCTGGTTTTCTTACAAGGATTTCTCTCTTCACCAGGTATGATTCGTGATAGGTATTAGCCGAAACAAGTCATAGATTACAGGTCGGGGCAAGGTCAACATGAAGCAGTTTTGACCACATTCAGACCAACTTTTGTGGATGGTCTGAGTGTCAGGAGAGGGTAAAGTGAGTCATTATGGTGGAACAGGAGAGGGCGAGGTGATTCATTTACATGGAATACGATCGGGTGAGGTGATTAAGGTGGAACAGGAAAGGGTGAGGAGATTCAAAAAGGTGGAAGAGGAAAGGATCAGGTGATTCATTAAGGTGGAAGAGGAAAAGGGTGAGGTGATTCATTAAGGTGGAAAAGGAAAAGGGTGAGGTGATTCATTAAGGTGGAAGAGGAAAAGGGTGAGGTGATTCATTAAGGTGGAAGAGGAAAAGAGTGAGGTGATTCATTAAGGTGGAACAATTAGTTCACCCCAAAAGAAATGTTAAAAGATTATTTTACTAATAATCCCACCATGCAAGTAAACCATTAAACGCCGAAATGGTTTTTACATGTGCTTATACTGCCTCAGCTTTGTTACCTCTGCCAACGAAGTTGGAGAAGGTTATGTAGTCACCTATGTTTGTTTGTTTGTCCCGACGGTATCTCAAAAAGTTCTCAATGAATTTCAATGAAATTTTGTGGAAGGGTGGACCATGGGCTAAGAAAGAATCTGTAAAATTTTGCGGCGGATCCGGATGGGGATCCTATGTATCCCGCACATTATCTCCAAATGTTCTCAATTAATTTCAGTAAAATTTTGTGGAAGAGTAGGCCATGGGTCAAGAAACATTTGATTAAATTTGGGGGCTGATCCGGATCCTATGTATGCTACAAAATATCTCCACGTCCAGATCCTTTTTAATGGCAATGGCATTGACGGAGGTATGCGCTCTCTGAATGTTTTCTAGCTCGTATGAGTTTTTGGCACTGAAGAGATGGCTGAGGGGGAAAGAATGGAGAGACGGGAGGAAGGGGAGGGAACTGGGAAATAAGTGGAACTGATAGATGGATATAGGGAGGGATGAAGGAATGGGAGGAATGGGGGGCGGGAAGGTGGGAACTGGGAATGGAGGGGAAGAGAGGCCGGGAAGGGAATTGAGGGAGGGAAGAGAGAGGATGATGGAAGATTAGTGAAACTGAAGCGAATGGATATGCAATAATTAGACAGCGGAAGAAAGTGATGTGAGAGTAGAATAGGAATAATAATGATGAAAGGAAGATGAAGAAGAAAAAACAAAGAGTTGGGAACAGCATGGGACAGAGTGAAAATGAGGTGGAAGAGAAGGTAGGAAAGAAAAACAGAATTTTGGGGAATGGAGAAGGGGACAGAGGAAGCAGGGGGTTGAGAGATGGCGAGATGGAAGAGAAGAAAGAAAAGGAAGATGGGGAAGAAAATGAATGAGGAAGCCAGTGGGAAGACAGGATGGGTGGGATAGTGAGATGGAAGAGGGGGATGGAAAAGCGAGACTAAGGAAAGGGGGGAAAAGGAGAAAATGAATAATTCCAGTAACATTCCACTAGATACATAGGCTGTCTTCTAGGCGGCATAGGAGGCCTCGCAAGTCTCTTCCTTACCGCTTTATTTTGCATATCACACATTTTCTTGCATGCCATTTACGTCACTTTAATATCGACATAACATACAAGAGAATACTGAAGTGCAAAGAGCTAAATAATTCGCTAAGGAAGAGGTGTTTCAAAATTTCCAGTCATCCAAAGCATAGATGGTTTGTCCTTGTGGAAAGGATGGAGAATGAGAAGCTGACTAGAATAGTATGAGTGTAGTATAAGTGGAGAAGAGAGGGAGACTATGGATGAGATGAAGGACAGAGTGGAGCGATATGAGAGAGGGGGGTGTGAGTTGAAGGGAGGACAACACAATGGCAGAGGACAGGGCGACGTGGAGGCGATTTGTTTGCGGCCACCCCTTACGGGTTTAAAGCATCAGGCAGCAGATAGACAGTTAGATTTAAACATGATCTAAAGCACTGCGCAGGAGCAAGGAATCGAATTCTCTCTTGTTATATTCCCTAGCTCCTAATCTCAGCCTATTTATTTATCTATCTATCTATCTATCTATAGCCCGACGCCCTAATCCCGCAAAGGGTGGCCACAGACAAAACGCCTCCAAGTCACTCTGTCACCCACCATTTGACTCCCCTCCCCCCAACTCACCCCCCCCCTCCCTCATATACCTCTCAACTCCATCCCTCCACCTCATCCTCGGTCTACCCCTCCCTCTCCCTCCCTCCACCTCACCTACATACACCCTCTTGGTCAGTCTTTCATTCTCCATTCTCTCCACATGTCCAAACCACCTCAGTGTATTTCTCCTAATCTTTTCAACCACATCCACATCTACCCCACAACGTTCCTTCACTTCTTCATTCGTCAACCTGTCCCTCCACGTCACTCCACATGCTCCTCTCAAGTAACTCATTTCCACTGCTCTCACTCTTGACTTGTTCCCCTCTTGCAAGGTCCACGCCTCGCTTCCATACGTCAGGGTAGGGATCACAATACCATCATGCAGTGACTTCTTAACTTAACTTCCATATTCACCTCCCTATTTCTCATCACTGCTTTCAGTGTACCAACAACCTTTCTTCCCTGCTGTACCCTTTCACGTACTTCATCCCCCAAAGTTCCATCCTTACTCATCACACTACCCAAGTACTTGAATGCACTCACATTCTCCATATCCTCACCATCCAACCTCACTGCACACTCTGTGACTTCATTCCTCTCAAACACCATAACTTTACTTTTGTTTACATTAACTTTCAGCTTCCTCCTCCTACACACTGTCCCAAATTCATTCACCAGACCTTGCAACTCCCATTCATCTTCACTCAACAATACTGTATCATCAGCAAACAGCAACACCGGAAGCTTCCAAATCTCACCCTCATTCATTAGGGCCACCCCCACATCCACTGCCCTACCTTGCACCTCCTTTACAACCCCATCCATATATATATTAAACAGCCATGGAGACATCACACACCCCTGTTTCAGTCCCACATTGAGATCAAAGAACTCACTCAGCTCACCATCCACTCGCACCGTAGCCCTAGCTCCCTCGTACATACTCTTCACAGCACTCAACAATTTCCCCTCCACTCCATATATTCTTAATACCTTCCACATACCTTGCCTATCTATTCTGTCATAAGCTTTCTCCAAGTCCATGAAGGCAGCATACACTTTCCTTCCCTTCTCTAGATACTTCTCCACTAAACATCTTAGAACAAATATCTGATCTACACACCCTTTTCCCTTCCTAAATCCCCCTTGTTCTTCTCCAACTAGCTCCTCTGTCATATGCCTAACCCTATCAATGAGTATTCAACCATATATTTTACCAGTCACACTAAGAAGGCAAATAACCCTATGGTTACCACATACTTCTCTCTCCCCTTTTCCTTTTTACAGAGGAACAATTATACCTGATTTCCAGTCCTCTGGAACCCTTCCCTCTTCCCAAGCCAATCTACACAACTTCCATATCCACTCCACAACAATCTCACCCCCATACCTAAGCATTTCACCACACACTCCATCAATTCCTGGGGCCTTTCCCAGCTTAATCTTCTTCATCGCTTCCACTACTTCCGACCTACTGATCTCTTCCTCCCTCCTCTCATCTCTTCTTCTCCCAGCCATTCCCCAACCACTTATACTCACACTGCTCTCACTCTCTACATTCAACAAATCCTCAAAGTGCTCCTTCCATCTCCTCAATTTCTCTCTCTTCTCCACCAACAATCTATTATTCCTATCTTTCACTCCCCTACTATTTCCCCTTTCACACTGCCTTACTTTCTTTACCTCCTTCCAAAACAATTTCTTACTCTCCCTCCATTTCACACTCAGATTCCTCCCAAACTCTTCATCCACTTTCTTCTTACTCTCCTTCACCAGTCTCTTAACCTCCCTTCTCCTGCTCACATATACCTCTCTCTTCTCTCTCTCATCTTCTCCCCTACCTCTACTCGCCAACCATTCACCATAACCTTCTTCTTTTGTTCCACAGCTCGTTTCACCTCATCATTCCACCATGCTGTCCCTTGCACACCCTTGCATCTCCTCCTCACTCCACAAACCGCCTCACACGCTGCGCTTATCTCTTCCGTGAATATCTTACATACGTCTTCCACCCCTTCCATCTGCTCTAGCTCATACCTTCCCAATCTTTCTTCCACTATGCTCTTATACTCTGTCATTTTCTCACTATCTTGCAATTTCTCCACTCTTCTCCTAGGAGCTGCTTCCTCCTGTCTTCCCCTCGTCTCCTCAACCACTTTCGTTGCAGCTCTACCTTGGCCATCACTAAGTGATGGTCCGAGACTCCATTCCCCCACCCTCTCCACACCCTTGCATCCAACACTTGTCTTCTCATTCGCTCATCCACACACACGTAGTCTATCATTGCCTTTCGTTCAACAAGTTCACCATCCATTCTCCTCATTACTCTCCATGTATACCGGTGGATCATCTTATGACGAAAGTAGGTGTTGGCTATTGCCAACCCCTTACCAGCACAGATGTCCACCAAAGCACTACCATTCCCATCTACTTCAGCTGGCACACCCCACTGACCAACCACTCCATCCACTCGTACATTCCCAACTTTGCCATTCATGTCTCCAATCAACAGCACTCTCTCGCTCCTCTCAAACTTGTCCATACATGCTTCTACTCTCGCCCAAAACTCATCTTTCACTCTTGCCACTCGATCCTCTGTTGGAGCATACACACATACAATCGCCCATGCTTGTATACCTACTTTCATCCTCACCCATACAATCCTTGCACCCACTGTTCCATACTCTCTTATATTCTCCTTCCACTTCTTGCTTATCATCAGACACACTCCCTCTCTTGCCCTCTCATTCTCACTGACTCCCGCACATATACCTACACCGTATTCCCATTCTCTCATCCTTTCACCTTTCCATTTAGTTTCAGTCAATCCACATATATCCACTTTTGCATCCTCAAGCACCTGGACAATCTCTCTCTCTTTCACTTCATCATTCACTCCTCTCACATTCCATGTTCCTACCCTCAGAATGTCCTTTGTCCGTTCCTTAGTCGTCAACGTATGGTCCGTCCGGGTCCGAGGCGCTTTATTTGCTTTTTTAGTTAGTTCTTTTTACGGGGTGGGGCACTAACCCACCACCAACCCTTTTAGTCGCCTCGTACGACAAGCAGGGATACTGGGGGAGTATTCTTGAAACCCCCCTACCCCCAGGGGGGGTTATTTATATACTTATTTCATTTAGTACATGGCTGGTTGATATCTTTTTATACGTTACTTATGGAAAGTCTGGCGATGTTAGAATGATTTAAGTAACACGGAAGTAATTAGTAAGGTGTTATAGGTGAAATAAATGGCTTTCGGAAAATGTGCTTGTAAGCCTCCTAAAAAAAAAAAAAAAAAAAAAAAAGACCAATTGGTAAGTGTTTTCTAATACTTACAAAAACGGCCTGAGAAGAGCGACACTTACCTGCAAAAAACAATCCATAATGAGAAAGTTAGTTATAAACTCTTTTCACTTTGACTTGGCCTAAAAATGCAATGTCCATCTCGAGTGCTAAGTTGTAGTAGATGATTATCATTAAATTATGATGCTAGTCACAAAGAGGTGCTATGGAAAGATGGAGAGCCATAGCATTCTCTTTCTGCCTCACAGCTTGGTGAAATAAACTGCTAAAGAGCGAAAATCTGGGACAATTCAAGGAGAAAACACCATCACATATACCATTAAGTGAACTGAGAGAAAGAGAGAGAGAGAGAGAGAGAGAGAGAGAGAGAGAGAGAGAGAGAGATAATGAGGTGGAAAAGAAAGGGAATATCACGTGGTTTGTGTGAGTCTAAT
The DNA here is from genome assembly GCF_032717465.1 of Coenobita brevimanus. NCBI lineage: Eukaryota > Metazoa > Arthropoda > Malacostraca > Decapoda > Coenobitidae > Coenobita > Coenobita brevimanus. The sequence continues at coordinate 34,141,820 of NC_136954.1, forward strand.
GAAGATATAATGATGATGAGCGGGAGGTGGCAATGAGACGGAATGGGGGTCGTGGTGGTAAAGATGATGATGGTGAAAATGAGAGAGAGAGAGAGAGAGAGAGAGAGAGAGAGAGAGAATAATCCACAGCAGACCTGAATTAGACCAAAGAGGGAAGTAGGGGATGTGGTTATGATCAAAGTCAGCTAAAATTCCACCATCTTTGAATTACAAGGTCAAGCTAAATTACTACCAGGCATATTAGCGATAAAAATTCTAAAGCTGTGTTAAAAGTGACAAAGTTAGTTATACAATGGAATTTCATCGTAGCTAAAATTTCATAACAAAGAACTGAAACAGGCTGCAGTGGAGCAGAGTTACAGCAGAATATGGTAAACTTAAAACAATATATGCACAGTAGAAACCAAAATTTGACATAGGAGTGGAGTAGGGGGACGAGTGAAATGACTTTATTCCGGGAAAGCTAAAACTACATTGCAGACGGATTACCAGGTGAAGCAGAGATATATGATAAAGCTGAAATGGTATACAGGGAAGCTAAAACAGTAGATGATAAAGCTTAAGTAGTATGTAGTAGACCTAAAATATACCTGACATTCGAGAAGCAGGGAGGAACTACCATGTGATGCCTAGTTAATACAGTAAATGATGAAGCTAAAACAGTTGATGATAAGACTAAAAACAGGACATGATAAAGCTAGGTTAATGTTCTATAGACGTGAATTAGACCTGAGAGTCGAGAGGTAGAGATGAATTACCAGGTGGTGTAAAGATAATATATGATAAAGCTAAAACGGTATATGGTAAAGCTAAAACAGTAGAGAGTAAAACTAGAGTAGTATATAAGAAACGTGAATTAGATCTGACAGTCGAGAAGTTGAGACGAATTACCAGGTGATGCAGAGATATGATAAACAGTATATATATGCTAAAACAGTGTATATTAAAGCTAAAACAGTAGTCACTAAAGCTAAAGTATACAGTAGACCTTAATTAGCCCTAAGAGTGGAGTAGATGGAGGAGTGTAGCCTCATACTCCGGTGACAGCAAAAATTCCGCTACACCAAAAGGCCATTACTGGGTGACTATGGGGCAGCCTCACACAGGGGTAAAACCATCTCTTTTTATCCCTTTATGAAAACCTTTATTGGGAGTGAGATTAGGTGGGGTGTTGTGTAGAGAGAGAGAGAGAGAGAGAGAGAGAGAGAGGAGGTGTAGTAGGGAAAGAAGAGGTGTAAACGCGAGGAGGGTAGAGGAAAATGGAGGGTGTTAGGCAGGGAGGGGAAAAGCTGAGTGGAAATGATGGGTCGGGAGGGAGAGGGGAGAGGGAGAACGAGGACAAGGAACGACCATATCAAGTACCGGTATTCTCTGTTTACAACCCCTCCATCCTATGGCCATGTTTATATTTTAGTCCTGCTGCGTCTAGACGATTTTACTCAGCTAAGGGAGAAACAGCTGGTTGTGCAGGGCTAATGGGGACTTTCTAGCTCCCCACAAGAAACATGTCCTTCCAAAACTGGGCAAAATTGTAGGGTGCTCAACTCCTTTTACTCTAACTTGGCCTAACACGACCATCTCTCCCCTTTAACACTGAGTTGAAGCGATAGATTAACACCAGAATATGAAGCTAGCCACGAGGCATTAGGGAAAGGATGTGGAGCTGTGGTATTTCCTTTTTTTTTTTTACATCTCGGGTGCGTGAAATCTATATTGCAATTGTCCGATTATCGTATATTTGTTGGTTTGTTACCGTAAGTAGCAAAAACGGCGCATGTAACACAAATTTTTGTTAGAGTAAGGTACCGTTAAAATGCTTTAACAAAGAATAAAACAATTTCCAGGCCAATTGGGCCATTGGTTCCCGAGTTATGACTAATTCATGGCCTTTTTTTTCAAATTTGGTATTCGCTTTTCGTACAGGGGGTGGATTCGTCCTTCGTCCAGCGTTGAAATTACCAGCATGACACGAGAGAGAAAAGTGACGCGTTTCTTGTATTATTACTCTCTCGCCTCTCCTTCCCCCCTCCTTATACACCTAAAATTGTATAGTATAATGGTACAGTATAATATATATTATAATGATCCAATTTCTATGTTTTTTTTTTTTGTTTTTTTTTTTTTGTCACCTTAACAGCAAAAACGGCGCATGTAGCACAAACTTTTGTTAGAGCAAGGTACCGTTAAAATGCTCTAACTAAAAGACTAAAACAAATTCCAGTCCAATCGGGCCACCGGTTCCCGCGGAAGTAACTGGACATCGAGCTGGTATTCAATTCGCTTAGCCTGGCCTAAATATACTCCGTCCATCCCGAATTTGTCTCTCCGTCCTAAATTACTGCCCCCATCCTGAATTATTCTCTCTCGATCCTGAATTACTGTCTCTCCATCCTGAATTGCTGTCTCGCCATCCTGAATTGCTGTCTCTCCATCCTGAAATACTCTTTCTCCATCCTGAATTAGTCTCACTATCCTGAATTACTGTCTCACCATCCTCAATTTCTGTCTCTCCATCCTCACTGTCTCACCATCCTCGATTACTGTCTCTCCATCCTTAATTACTGTCTCACCATCCTCAATTACAGTCTCTCCGTCCTCAATTACAGTCTCCTCATCCTCAATTACTCTCTCCATCCTCAATTACTGTCTCACCATCCTCAAATACTGTCTCTCCATCCTCAAATACTGTCTCTCCATCCTCAATTACTGTCTCACCATCCTCAATTACTGTCTCTCCATCCTCAATTACTGTCTCTCCATCCTCAATTACTGTCTCTCCATCCTCAATTACTGTCTCCCCATCCTTAATTACTCTCACCATCCTCAATTACTCTCTCTCCATCCTGAATGTATAGCTATAACACAAAAATACGGTGCTATACTCTGTCCACTTTACTCTGGCCTAAAATGAGGTGAAGACGCACTGGAATAATGGCGAGCTTTACTCTTGTTTAATCTCTCTCTCTCTCTCTCTCTCTCTCTCTCTCTCTCTGGGTCTTCACTCATCATCACCACAGATCCCCCGTGTACCATAGCCACTTTTCCCCTCCTTCCATCTTAATCCATCTCTCTCTCCTTCCATTCCCTCACCCCTCCCCTCTCATTCCTCTCCCCTCCCTCTCCCCTTCCCCTCTTCTCCCATCTCGTCTACATCTCTATTTTCTCTTGCATTCTTCCACTCATTTCACTACTGCTTCCCTAACCCCATTTTCACTGCTTAAACTCTTCCCCCTATCCCTTCTCCCTCCATCTTCTCTGTCTGTCTGCCTGTCTGTGTGTCTGTCTGTCTATCTCTGTCTGTTTACCTGTATATTTGTCTGTCTATGTCTGTCTGTCTCTGTATCTTGGTGTGTCTACCTGTCTCTGTGTCTGTCTGTCTGCCTGTGCCTGCTATCTATTTATCTATCTGTCTGTCTGTCTGTCACTATCTGTCTCTCTGTCTGTCACTATTTGCCTGTGTCTGTCACTGTTTCTCTGTCTGTGTCTGTCTGTTTGTTTGTCTGTCTATCTGTGTCTGTCACTATTTTGTTTGTCTGTCTGTCTGTGTGTCACTATTTGTCTGTTTGCCTGTCTGTCTGTGCCTTTCAGAGTCTGCGTCTATATGCTAGTCTGTCTCCCCCCCCTCTCTCTCTCTCTCTCTCTCTCTCTCTCTCTCTCTCCTTCACCACACTTCCCGCCACATGACTGATGGTGAAGCCCGCGCTAAGAAGCAATTTCCCAACAAGCAATCAATCCAGACGCCAGTGAGAGGTATGGAGGGAAGTGATTGGGAGGTGAGGGAAGTGAGGGTGAGGTGGAGCAAGTGAGGGAGAGATGGGGCAAATGAGGGAGAGGTGGGGCAAGTGAGGGAGAGGTGAGGGACGTGAGAATGAGGTGGGGTAAAAGAGGGAGAGGTGAGGGAAGTGAGGGAGAAGTAAGGGAAGTGAAGGAGTGGTAAAGCAAGTGAGAGAGAGGTGGGGAAAGTGAGGGAGAGGTGGGGGAAGTGAGGGAGAGGTGGTAAAGTGAGGGAGAGGTGGAGGAGGTGAGGTAGAGGGGGGAGGTGAGGTAGAGGGGGGGAAGTGAAGGAGGGGTGGGGGAAGTGAGGGAGAGGTGAAGGAAGTGAGAGAGGTGAGGGAAGTGAGGGAGATGTGAGGGAAGTGAAGGAGAGGTGAGGGAAGTGAAGGAGAGGTGGGGGAAGTCAGGGAAGGATGAGGGACGAGAGGGAAAGGCGAGGGAAGTGAAGAAGAGGTGGGGGAAGTGAAGATGAGGTTGTGGAAGTGAGGGAGAGGTTGTGGAAGTGAGGGAGAGGTGGGGGAAGTGAGAGAGAGGTGAGGGAAGTGAAGAAGAGGTTGTGGAAGTGAGGGAGAGGTTGTGGAAGTGAGGGAGAGGTGGGGGAAGTGAAGAAGAGGTTGTGGAAGTGAAGAAGAGGTGGGGGGAAGTGAGGGAGAGGTTGTGGAAGTGAGGGAGAGGTTGTGGAAGTGAGGGAGAGGTGGGGGAAGTGAAGAAGAGGTTGTGGAAGTGAAGAAGAGGTGGGGGAAGTGAGGGAGAGGTGGGGGAAGTGAGAGAGAGGTGGGGGAAGTGAAGAAGAGGTTGTGGAAGTGAGGGAGAGGTTGTGGAAGTGAGGGAGAGGTGGGGGAAGTGAGGGAGAGGTGGGGGAAGTGAAGAAGAGGTGGGGGAAGTGAAGAAGAGGTGGGGGAAGTGAGGGAGAGGTGGGGGAAGTGAAGAAGAGGTTGTGGAAGTGAAGAAGAGGTGGGGGAAGTGAAGAGGAGGTGGGGGAAGTGAAGAGGAGGTGGGGGAAGTGAAGAAGAGGTGGGGGAAGTGAGGGAGAGGTGGCTGAATGAAAAACAGGGTAAGTGCTGAGGAGTGGTATGTCGTTGGGAGGTAAGGAAGAAACAGCAAGAGAGGAGAGAAGAAGAGAAGGGGAAACGAGAGTTTAATATGGGAAAGGAGAGGAGAGGAGAGGAGAGAAGAGAAGAGAACTGAAGAGAAAAAATGAAATGGGAGAAGAGCGGAGAAGACAGTGAAGAGAAGACGAGAGGGGAGGGGAGGGGAGGAAAGAAGTGAAGTAGAAGAGAAAATGAGGTAAGTTAGGGGGAACCGATGAGAGGAGAGGCGAGGAGAGAAAGGAAAAGGAGAGTTATATACTGGAGGAGAGGAAAGGCTAGAGAGGAGATGTAGATAAGGAAAAAGAAAGGAGAGTGGAGATAGGAAGGAAATAAGGACGTGAGACAGAGGCAAGCAGACACGTGCGAGGTGGGGACAAATTAAGGTAAGAATGAGAAGGGGACCTGTCTGAAAAGCAGTAAGTATGAATGGCGGTGGGATTATGCTGGCAGACAGGCGTGAGGGAGGGAGGCAGAGAGGTTAATAGTTAAGGGACACTATAGGTAAAAAAAATAAGTCAAACAACGTAAATAATGATGAGAGGCGCACAGGAGAGCTATGTACGAGAGAAGTAGGTATTAAAAAGTAAGAAGAGAGGACAGACAGGTACGCAAGAGGAAGGTAGATAATTGGAAGGGATGTGGCAGCCATGTGCGAATAAGAGATGATAAACTCAACATAAATCCACCATCCTCCTTTCAAGGGATAGGGAAGTAGCAAGGACAAATACAAAACCAGGCAGTTGAGCTGTATCGGTGCCACCACATGAAGGCGTCCCTATCCAACACGGTGAGTGTATGTAAAGGGGGTGGTGGTGTGTACTGGGAAGACGGGGTCGTTACTGAGGAGGGACAAAAACTACCTAAGGTTCTTTGTCACGGCTGACTCTTAAAAGGATGAGGCCATAGGAACTGACACAGACCAAGAACGAGATGAACTGTGTGTGTGTGTGTGTGTGTGTGTGTGTGTGTGTGTGTGTGTGTGTGTGTGTGTGTGTGTGTGTGTGTAGATAAGACCAAAGATGTTAACCCTTCCGTGGTCGACACAACCCTAGTATTTTATTCCAGCAAACGCCAGACGGTTTTATTTGCCTGGATGGGTCACGGGAGCCGAACTGAATACTGGTCCCGTAAAAAAAAGAAAGAAAAAAAAAAAGAAAAAAAAAATCCTCTCATTAACGGGGCAACAGTAGTATTTAGACGGGCTAACGGCAGCTGGGTGAGTCATAGGAGCCTGTGTTAACAGAGTGGTGACCGAGGAAAGACTGATAAAGACACCGATTGACAGTTTGATAGACTGATGGACTGATAAAGACAGGCTGATAAAGAGACTGATAAAGACTGATGAAAACAGACTGACAGACAGACTGATAAAGACACTGATAAAGTAAGACATAAAGTGTGATAAAGAAAGACTGATAAAGACGGACAAAGACAGACAGACAGACAGACTGTTAAAGAAAGACGGATAAAGGCAGACTGATAAAGATATATCTTGAATCAAACAGAAGTGGGCTTCTCAAAAATATTTACGAAAGATCCCCTGCCGCAACTTAGATGTGATATTGCTGGAACAAAAAAAAAAAAAAAAAAGTGGCATCCTTCCTTGTCCCAGATTTTTTTTTTTTTTTTTACCCCGTGCTAAGTTTGATTTTTCCCAGTGTGATCATCCTTCCTATTTTTTTTTTACTTTCATCTACAATAATCTACCTTAACCCAATCTAAAATAACAGATTAACCTAACAGACTGACTTAAACCTCATACTAGCAAAACAATCCTAACCTAAAGAGTAACCTAACAAGCTAACCAAACCTGATACTAGCAAAACAAACTTAACCTAACCTAGACTTCACTGGAATAAAAAGTAAAACAAAAATTTTTATATAAAATTGTAATCAACCGACCGGTGTTCCTACGTAAAGCATGTCTTACTTACGAGAGGGATATTATCGTGGGTTATATATATTCTCTGCAGTATGAGTAAAGAAAGAAAAGTGCAAAGTCCCTGGTTCTTCCTGCAAATACAAATTACAGTTACATGGCACCGATGGTGATTAGGCTTGACAAAATCTACTCAGCTCTGTACAGTCGATCAAAAAAATACATATTTAGCACAAAGTAATCTAACACCATCAAAGAAAAAATCGGTTCACAGTTTAACGCGAAATAATCAAACACCACGTCAAAAAACCGTCGGTGAACATTTAACGCGAAATAACACCGCGTCGAAACATTACCGGTGAACATTTAACGCGAAATAATGTAGCATCGTCAAAAATACAGGCGTACATTTATCACGAAACTTTATAACACCGCATAAAAACAAAAATCGATGCACATTTAGCGCGAAATTCTCTAACACCGCGGACACTGACTACTACAAAAAGCCCCATGATCTTGCCCCTCACTGGCAAACCTGCTTTGATTACTGTACAGTCGGCATCAACAGTCCTGTCGCCATCTCCAGCTCTTCTCTCCATGGATTCCAAAAATAAGTATGGGCAAATGAAAAGTAGGTGACGCTGATGTCTCCCCCCCCCCCACAGATCACTGTCAGCAGGGTCATCTGCTGTGGGTTTACATGACCAATTTTCATAGTTTATGGAAGACAAGCAGGGCAGGAGACAGGAGACAGGACTTATGACGCTGACTGTACTTGAATATTCAGATGGTAATATATTAATCGTCTCGGGACATCGCAGGCAATACTGATCATTTTGGACACCATCAGACCCATTCTGCTCTAAATTGTCCCTCTTATTACCGACTGAGCGTGAAGGTCTACGACAGTTGTTCTTAACGTAGTGACTCAGTCCCCCCAGAAGATACGCAATGGGTTCTTGGGGGTATCGAAAGGGGCATCCTGAATAAAAACTGATCAGTTTCGTGTATGATAATACTCACTGGCAGCACGGAAAAACACTAATATGTGTATGTTATTTTGCTGAAGACAAACGCCATAGATTAATTATAGATGTTTCTTTATAGCCATTCTCTTTTCGCGTTTCACAAGAAATTTAAAGTGATAGGAGTAATAATATCAGACAGGGGGTATCAGGTAGACTTCGAGATGAGGTCGAAAATATTTTAAGAACCACTAGTCTAAGAATACTACCACTTAACTCATTCCCATGGCGTCTCTCTCTCTCTCTCTCTCTCTCTCTCTCTCTCTCTCCATTATGAATGTGAACCACTCACCACGGCAGGCTAGGTCCAATCAACTTGCCTAAGGAATTTTTTCTTACCTACTTTATCCGACTTGGGCTTGACAGTTTGTCCTACGCAGGAGAGAGAGAGAGAGAGAGAGAGAGAGAGAGAGAGAGAGAGAGAGAGAGAGAGAGAGCTGTTTATTATTATTATTATTATTATTATTATCATTATTATTACAACATTATAAAATTTAAGGGAAATATGTTTCCTGGCTTAGGAGACTCATTTGTACCTCGTGATTTTTTTTTCTATTACCTGGTGTGGTGGTGCTGTGACGACGACGATGATGGGATAAAGATGGGAAGTGGAAAGGTATGGATGATGATGATGATGATGATGATGAGACAGATAGAGAGATCGTGACGACGACGTCGACAGTGATGATGATAACTTTCTCGTATCAGGTATTTACATCCTGGTAATATCAAGTAATATTTCTTCCACCCAGCACCAAACTGTTATTCAGCATGTAATGATGACAGGAAACGGGGAGAGTTGTTAACACTGTCAACACATACCACCCACTTCGTTGCAATAACTGTTCATGCTAACACCAAACTCTTTTGTTCTGGTAAGATACGGGACTCCAAGAGACTCTTGTCACAATTATTTAACCCTCTCACGGTCGGAAGAACTCTTGTACCCAATTCCAGCTAACGTCAGATGATTTTATTCAGCTGAGAGGAGTCACAAGAGTCAGGGAGCGTTAGTATCTTCCATCTTATTGACATTTTATTTTTTTTCTTTCTATAACCAAACGAATCTACTCCGCACAGAGAAGGCTTTTCGAGCAGTAATGATCATAAAATTATCACACGTTGAATACGTGTGGAGAGGAAAGAATGAATTATAAAAAGAAGTCACTTGACTGAAGGGGTTAATTTCGACACAGCTGGCAAAAATATAATCCGGAATATTAATGTATGTAATTGTAAATAAGCAAGCTGACCTGCGCTGATTGGTAAAAAAAAAGTGATTTTTTTTTTTTTTTTTTTTTACCCCCTTATTTCCGACGGACCTCATTAGCAGCTAATGGAGAAAACATTTGGACTCGACAGTTCCCCCCCATAAAAAAAAAAAAAAAATCCTGATATAAAAGTCTGCAAAGGTTTAAAATGAAGATGACTACTTGTGGTTGTTGGGATGCATATGATTACCAACTGAACGATAATATATGGAACGACTATTTTCTCTGGCCATTTAAATATCAAGGGGTGTTTAAAAATACTTCGCAAAATTTCTGAGACATAATAATCCTAAAAATGTCCCCGGTGCCAAAATTTGCGACGGTGGTGTTTGTCATAGTCAACATGAGGGTTGCCACTGAAGTCGACGGGACGTGTTGAAAGGGTGTCAGAAATTGGCGGTGAATGTGTTGTGATGATCTGCGAGTCGGCCCAGAATATTAATGTCACCCCTCTTCCCGTTCCCTTCCCCCCCCCAACTCTCTCTCTCTCTCTCTCTCTCTCTCTCTCTCTCTCTCTCTCTCTCTCCTTTCTGACTGGCGGGGGCTTATTTAAGGCGTTAATGGGATTTGGTTGGAAACGTGTTCTTTTGTGGAGGTATGGGGTCAGGTGGGCGTTAATGGCGAATGTTAATGAGGCAAGCAGGCAGGGTAAGCAGGCAAGAAGGCTGATAGATAATACAGATAGATATATGACACACAGATAGACGCACAGATGTATACATACAGTACACCCATGTCTGCAGTGGACGGTACACCTAATAGGCAGCATGGTGGGGTCAAGGTTTTCTTCTTAACCTTCAGTAAACAGTAAATCAACATACAACACAGGCTGACAGTCGAAAGCAGGCCAGATCTGGTGTCGTCGCAGGGTAAACAGTGCTCACCTTTACGACACTGCTCTTTTGATTGGCGCCTCTTACAAGACTTTTTCTTTTCACCCTTTTGACGCAATATCTGAATTAGCGAAGGGGTTATGATATCTAAGCACTCATTTTGCAGTGAAAGTGCTTAAAAAAACAAGTTTTTACTATTAAGGCAAAAGTAAACAAACAAACAAAAAAAAAAAGGTACCGTACATAAAACGCTGCTCAAAAACTAGTAAGCACTAAATAGTGATACGATTCTGAGTACTTCGTTTCGGTGATTTTGGTCCGAATATTTTCAGAGCAACTAGACTTCCTATGCAAATCATTACTACTCATTCTTTCATTATCCAAACCTTTTCTGTCCCACCAGGATCGCAGGAACCCCAGGCTAGGCTACGCAGTCACGATATTCAAGGTGAGAGTGACCACACTCGTCCCAAAGTGGCACTGTGAGAAACTCCAACCACCTCTAGGATACACATATATCCTTGCAGACTCAATCCGGTTGGAGCGCCTTAACCCACTAAACCACTTAACGACAACTGGTTATAAGGTTATCACGCAAAGCAATAAACGGTTTCCTGGTTTACGGGATCAGTCTGGCTTGTCACACAGTGTAGTCACCCGAAGGCACCACTACCTCCACAGATGATGGTGGGCTCCCCTGTATACCGTTCTAATGTTAATATTAATAATATCAACCTTAATACAAGACAGGTTACTCAGAAAACACTCGAACCGAAAAAAAAGACGAAATATTCTAAAGTTTATCTGCGGCTTGAATCATCACCTGTTCTATCAGGAAGTTACATATAAAAGAATTTTTAGTCTTGCCCTAAGAGTACATATAAAAAAGCAGAGGGGACTATAAAGAATGGTAGGTAGACAGGCCCATACGAGAGAGAGAGAGAGAGAGAGAGAGAATACTGGTGCAAGGTGTTGGGTGGGGTGAGAGACGGCATGAAGGAAAAAGCCTGCAAAAGCTTTGCACATGAGAGAGGAATTGTGGAGTGGAGAAAGGCCAAGGGATAGGGGAAGGTGCGAAGAGGGAAGGAAGCAGGGGGTGGAGAGGGAGGGCGATATGGAAAACTTTATATGCAACATTTTAACCTTTAACCCTGTCATGGTCTAAACGTTATTCATATTGTTCCGGTTTACATTTAAGACACTCTAGTATTTTTTTTCTTTTACAGCTAACGGCAAGATATATATTCAGGAAAGAGTGATTCGGAGGAGCCTGAATTTAGTCTCAAAATCGAGATATATCATGGAGTGTGGTGTGCAGTGGTGGAAAGGTTAGGGGTAAGAGTTAAAAAAGCAAGGAAAGAGGGAGAGAGGAGACAAGGGAGAGAAATGGGGGAGAATGGGGGAATGATATAAGGGGCAAGAGAGGAAAAGCGTAAGTGAGGAGGGGGAAAAGGAAGAGGGGAGGGAGAGGGTAAAAAATGAGGGAGGAAGATGAAGGGGGGCGAGAAAAGAAGTTGGGGTAGGTGAAGGGATAGTCAAGAGATATGGAAGCCTTGTTGCTTAAAATCTTTTTAAAATGTCTGAAAATGGCGTGTGATGATAATGCACCATAACCAGCACCACTTGTCACCATTCTCTCTCTCTCTCTCTCTCTCTCTCTCTCTCTCTCTCAAAGCACACTTAAAACTGAGGTTTCTCGCTTAAGATTCCCCTTTCCATTGTAATCACAAAAATGTTAGCGGAGACAGGAAAGCTTTGATTATTCTATTGCTAAAGGAACTGATACGGTATCACTTTCTCTCTCTCTCTCTCTCTCTCTCTCACACACACACACACACACACACACACACACACACACACACACACACACACACACGAGTGAACGAGTGTTTGTGAGTGTGAATGAGATGGTGGATGAGTGCACGGGTGTGTGTGTGTGTGTGTGTGTGAGTGGTGGCAGATGAGTGTGTGAGCGTGTGTGAGTAAGTGAGCTATGCTTACATCAGGGACGACTAAAGGTCTACTGCATTTTTATTACAGTACACCGCTCCAGTCCGAGAATGTCTTTATAAAAGTTTTATCTGGTCTATTGTACTCCGTTTAAGAGATTGATAAAAAAAAAAAAAAAAAAAAAAAAAAACTGGCGGCGCAGCTGCCAGGGTGGGATGCCGCCGACCGTTAATGAGAGATCTTCAGACTGGAGGTCCTTCTTGCACTATATGAAATCGCCAGAAATTAGCAAGAACAAGTGAATGAAGTACTGTAATGCAATACAAAATCCCCTACCGGATGATAACCATGCGTATTATATACTGTGTACACAATCTGGGTATGATATCTATATGTATGTATGGCTGTTAAGTAAGACAGCACCCGACCTTGTTTGAGCCCCATGTGTGACCCTGACCTTGGGAGTAGATGACTGGTTGTTGTGCGCGACACACCGTAATGGTATGAGGGACAATAGTGTGAAGTTATATCAAAATCTGTCCATGCATGTGGAAGTTACAAAGCGGACACGAATGTAGGTATGGCTGTTAAGTATGACAGCACCCGACCTTGTTTCAGCCCCAAGTGTGACCTTGACCTTGGGAGTAGATGGCTGGTTGTTGCGCGCGACACACCGTCATGGTATGGGGAACAACTATGTCAAGTTATATCAAACACTGTCTATGCATGAAGAAGTTACAAAGCGGACACCAAATAGCGAACGGACTGACGGACGTACTGACGTACTAACAGAACCGCGCAAACCAGTAGTCCCCGACCGGTTTGACCGGTAGAGGACTCATAAAATGAAAGATACATCCTCACGGGAAAACGGTTAATTCTTAACACGACGTGAAGCCACTCTTTAGAGTGAATAAAATCGTCTGGGGTAGTAAGTATGAAATAACAGACTTAAATAGGCTAAAGCAGTGACCTACACAAAGGGCCTAAACTACGGGAACCGTTGTCTGCCACTTCGGAGAATCATTAGGTATTCACGAATGAACTAAGTCTCGAATCATTTTCAAACGGTTACCACACTATCAGTATAAATTATCGTTCAATAATTATGTATAAAGTATTACAATATGACCTGAGAAGGACGCTGTGGAGGAAAAAAATGCACTGCTCCGTAGGTGTCAAAGCTAATGTAAACAACGTCATAATATTCACGAACCAGACATGGCACTGCCTACGTCAATCACGTATACCGTATATATGTTAGGAATATGAGAAAAAAAAAATCTAATGACCACATTTAGAATTCAAAAGACTAAAATTCGCCAAAAATGCACATTTTATCATTCTTCTGTTGCTATGAAATTATATAGGCTACTTCATTTAATACGTATGTATGTAGGCAGGAAAACACGCAGGTATGCACACATGTATATACACATATACTACGTATGTAAGTATGCTTGAATGCATGTATATGCAGTTTAAAATAAAGGCAGCTATATATAGATATTGTACATATTTTTCTGACTAACAAACACGACAATGACGTACTTTTCATTGTTATTGCTATTTCCAGATGATTTTCCTCGGCTTAGGAGAGCCACCTAGCAATGAAGAGGTTAATGAAGGCTATTTTCAACTACAGTTCGAAAAGCCTCTACTGAACATAATAAAATTGTCTGATGATACATAAATGAAATGGGAAAGTCGTCATCGCAGTAAATAAGTCAGATTTTCCACAAGACTCACCCCAAGATGGCCGGATTGCTTAATGCCTGCACAGGTAATCCCCACACCTAACTTCTCCATATATAATTCCTTCGTCTCATATGTTTGTAGTTACCTGCACTAGCATAATAATCTTAGTAAGACCCACTGGAGTCCAACTGGGTAATGTCCGGCCGAAATAAGCTGCATTTTGTGAAGAGAGAGACACACACATGCAATCACAGATCACAGTTTCAACTCGAGTGACGCAGTACGAGGAGGGGAGGGCAAGGAATCATGGGTAATCACACCACGGTTAAACAGTACAACATTCTATTTTACTGCAGACCTGTGCGAGGGCTCAATTAAAAACGACCTATGAAACAATCTTGGAAATATATGGTAAATACTAGATAAATGCGAGCTGATCGGTTTGAAGTGGAGAGAGAGGGCTCGGAGATGACGAGAGGAAGACTCGGAGACGAAACGCGAGTTACCAAATGCGCGTTTCTATAAGTAATTTTCGTTTACAAAAGTTATATAAGGTTTCAGTCATTAGTAGCACTAAAATAATATAGAGAATCTATGACATGTACATTAATTTTGGAATTATTAGACAAACAAGATAAATGCGAAAAGCCGAGACTTCCAGCTGTCTCGTTAAGGTGGAGAGAAGTGGCGGGATGCAAGAAATCAAATGAGTTTAAACTCTGACATTCCTTTGCAATAGTGTGGCAATACAAAGACTCATGATATCACAAACAGCAACAACATTACACACACAACCTACCAAGTGTATATTTGCCGTGCAAATGTGTGATGATAAAGAAATAAATGGAAAATATAAGGCCGTGACTGAGAAGATTCGGTGCTTCGGATCCACCAATCACAGCACTCTCTGGCCCCGTCATCGCCAGCCCACAACCACCACCACTTGCATTCATCCTTCTGTCTCTCTCTCATCGCCAGCCCACAACCACCACCACTTGCATTCATCTCTCTCTCACTCTCTCTCTCTCTCTCTCTCTCTCTCTCTCTCTCTCTCTCTCTCTCTCTCTCGTACGCCTGCCCTCTAATATTTCTTGTATTCATTCATGCTCTCTCTCTCTCTCTCTCAGAAGGCAATAGTGACAGGCTACGTTCTGAACGAAAGATGTCAACAGATAACTGCTACAATTTAATAAAAAAAATTCTCTCTCTCTCTCTCTCTCTCTCTCTCTCTCTCTCTCTCGGAAGGCAAAATAGTGACAGGCTACGTTCTGTGCGAAAGATGTCAACAGATAACTGCTACAATTTAATTTAAAAATCTCTCTCTCTCTCTCTCTCTCTCTCTCTCTCTCTCTCTCTCTCTCTCTCTTACAGGACACACTAATTTCTCAACATTTTATCATCGTACGGAAATACTCAGGCCTTTCCATCCAGTGACGTATTTTTAAGTTTATTTTCCTGCTACCAAACCATTACATTAAAGTAAGGGAGACTTTTCCACCTCGAAGGAATAAATACTGTCTTCATTAACCCCTTAGGGCTTAGACCATACAAAAAATCGCTGATGAAAATTGTTTGGAGGAAGAGGGAATTAAAAAAAACATCAATAAAGTAAAATCGCTGAATAAATTTGAGGAGTTAGCATGAAGAAAGAAAATAAGCCACCGAATTCAAAGTGTTAAGCACAACAATTAATTTCAGTATATTGTAGTATCCAGTTAGGAACATATCTAACCCCTTCCATATGAGATCCTGGAACTAAATGCAATAGTATGATTATAAAAATAAAAAAAATAATTCAAACGCTTTCTCCACAAGGTAAATACATATGACTGGCGGAGCTATGAATAAAGAAGTAATTGTTATCGTTTATGCCAAAAATTAAATAAAATAATCTACCGCACGCAAAAAATATAGAAAATAATCAATTCAAAAAATAAAAATATATTATTTATGTGGTAGAGATTAAACTGAAAAATATTTTGTTTTTCTAAAACCTAATTATGACTGGTTCCAGGAAGAATTAATAAATGTAGGACGAATTAGTTAAAAAAAAAAAAAAAAATCACGTTTACAAAATCTAAAAATATTCATCTGACAGTGGCACGAATCAAAAAGAAAAATAAGTTACTCTAATGAAGGGGTAATGAAGACTTTAACCCCCTTAAGGTGATGCCAAGGCAGATATAACCGTCTGACTGGAATGTCAATGAAATGCAATGGAGATCACTGTATTATATGTGTTAAAGGAGACCGTCCAGCTACTTCACTGCCAGAGCTGTGTCCTAAGCATAATAAGATCATTTAGAGGTTGCCAGATCCCCTAAGACTGTTATTCTCCCCAAAACTCTTCTTTCCTCTCTCCCTATTTTTCTCTGCAGCCCTCCCCATCTTTTTGTACGTCCCTTTCTACACCTCTCTTTTTCTCCCCACCCCTCTCTTTTTCCCCCCCTCCCCATCCCTCTCTACTACCTTCCCCACACCTCTCTACCTCCCTTTCCACAATTCTCTCCACCCACCCCAGTCCCTCTACTTCTCTACCTCCTTTCTTTTCCATATCCCTCTGTACTCTCCTCTCTACCTCTTCTCTCCTCTTCCTCCCCTCTTCTCCTTTCTTCCACCCACCCCCACCCCTCTTTACTTCCCTCCCTCCTCTCTTTCCTCCTTATCCCACCTTTCCCTCCCTACTTCTCTCCCTCATCCTCCCCTCTCCCGCATCCGTCCTCACCCCTCTCTGACTTCGTCTCTCCAATCCTTCCTTCCCTCCCACCTCTCTCTCCTACTTCCCCGCTTCCCTCACCTACCTTCTCTTCCCCCTCCTTCTCTCATTTCTGTATCTCCCCTTCTCCCAGTCCCATCCTCATTCCCATCCACCCCCACTCCTCTCCCTCATCCACACCCATCCCATCCTCCAGCCCTTGAACGTAATCTATACTATTTTCACCTTCGCTTGGCCAAGAATTTCATTCTTTTGTAGGTTATTTCACGTACCAGTGGCTTAGATAATGCTACCGCTCTACGTTCCTTCCATTGCACCTCGTGATTAGTATCGCATTCTGGCGTTAATCTATTGTTAAAATTCAGCATTCGACGGGGAGGGAGAATTTTAGACCAAGTTAAATTAAAAAGAGTGTAGTGGTGAACTGCGGGCGTACGCAAACCTACACCCTCACACACACACACACACACACACACACACACACACACACACACACAGCGTTGGTTCATAAATAGGACACACACACACTGCTCCAATTGTATGGAATTCCGTTCATGCCTTCTGCAAGTTCCGACGATGGCTTCTCACACGATTTAGTCTTACTATCCCTCCGCCTTGCCCGCCTCTGTGTGTGTGTGTGTGTGTGTGTGTGTGTGTGTGTGTGTGTGTGTGTGTGTGTGTGTGTGTGTTCCCATTATATCTCATGAAAGGCTTGAGCTATCACCATGAAACCTTCAGGGTATCAAGATATGGCCAAATTCTTGGCCGAGTTAGAAAATGGGCACTCGGGGTCAAGGTCAAGGTCACCAAAATGGCTGCCAAAGGTCAACTAGCCCGCCTTTAGCACCATTATATCTCATAAATAGCTTGAGCTATCAACATGAAACCTTCAGGGTATCAAGATATGGCCAAAATCTTGGACGAGTTGGAAAATGGGCACTAGGGGTCAAGGCCAAGGTCACCAAAATGGCTGCCAAAGGTCAACTAGTTTTTATCTCACCATTATATCTCATGAACGGCTTGAGCTATCAACATAAAACCTTCAGGGTATCAAGACATGGTGTAATCTTGGACTTGGCCAACAGCATATTCTTGCGGGCGATTAGCATTCGGCTCCCGAATGCTTTTCTTTCATTTATTTATATATGCAGCTTATTGCTGGAGAAAGCCTTCACTTGGTGACATAGATATAACCAGAAGGCCACGCTGTCTGGTTATACACAGGTTCCTCAGTTCCCTCCCTATCCTCTGAAAGGAAGAAGGTGGAGTGCAGGAGATGGGCAACTTCAGCCTGCAGTCCACCGAGCTCACGTCCAGATCAGCCTGAGGCAACAGTAATAACAGCGATATATAGAATCTGAGGCAGAAGCAAGGAATAGGAGAGAGTGGAAGAGATAGGGACGGAGAGGGAGAGGAAGAGAGGGCTAAAGCATGTGAATGAATGGTAGTGGGAATGTCATCAAGGGAATGGTGAAACAGTTAATAGTTAATGAACATATTTAGTAAATATACAAGGAGAGAGAGAGAGAGAGACAGACAGACAAACAGACAGACAGACAGACAGAGAGAGACAGACAGACAGAGACAGGCAGACAGACAGACAGACAGACAAAGCATGAGTGGGGGAAGGAAAGGAGTAGATAACTGGAGGGTGAGAGAAAAGCAGAATAAAGAGATGATAAAAGGAATATATGGGAGAAAAATTATGTGAATAAAAAAGAGGAAGATAGTTGCTCGAAAAAGAAAAAAACAAGAAAAATAGGCAAGAATGGAAGAGAAAAAAAAAAGAGAGGACAAGGATCAGCAAAAAAGACAAAAAGTGGCTGCATAAAAGTAACATACTGCAGTATACTGTGGAAAAAAGGAAGGGGATGGTGACACGGAGGGAGAGGGGGAGACGGAGGAAGGGAGAGGGGGGGAGACGGATGGAAGGAGAGGGAGGGAGAGGGAAGGGGATGAGGAGCGTAGGGGGGAGGGGGGAATTGGTATTGTCCATTGTCGTAGGTTAACAGTTTTCCCTCGGACTCTAGTTGGAGGGGAGGTTATGGCTTTATTCATAGAGGTAGGATTAGGGTAGAGTCGGCATGAGAAGGCTCCGGTGAAGCCAGAGAACTGTCAAACGGTCATATTGGTCAAGTCAAGAGGTCACGGCAACACCTACTTGACGAAGAAGATTGCTGTGCACTCCTACCTCTATGGCTGTGCCCATAGACGTAAGAGTCCTTATCCTACCTCCGTGGGTGTGGCCATGAGATTATTAAGCCTTTAATACCTCCAGCTGTGTGTCCACCTGGTATTCTTCAGTGAGAATGCCAGAAACAAAGTAGACTTCATTCTACCTCTGGTTTTAGTTGTAGTTCAGCTGTGGGTGTGAGACGTTCTGTCCTAAGTTGTAACTCACCATCAAATAACCTAAGACTCCAAAAATGCCCACCACCTGTGCCGCATTTGGGTGTAATGAAAGAGGAGATAAGAAATCTGACCCAACCATTATATTTCACCGGTGAGTATCTTTAGAGTGAATTATAATTTGTAAGTGTACATTATGTATATGACTGGAGTTAGTAAAGTCAAGCTGAATATTATATAGAATAATAGATATAAACTTTTTTCATAATGTGCTGATGTATTTTATTTTAAATCATCTATCTGTCTTCCATCCTTCATTTTACCATATGTTCTTAAATGCTTCCTTTTTTTTCGTTCATTAACTACTTTCTTTTCTCCTTCCATTCATAACCTACTTTCTTCCTCATTTTTTCTGTTTGGAACTAAGAAAACACTCGCGCCTGGTCAGCGGAACCAAGTCAGACAGCTGTCAAAGGGGTCGCCGCCATGTTGGTCGAGTCAGGTCTGTCGGCCTCACTCTGACCTACCCGTGGTTAATCCCTTATGCCGCCTCTACCTACTCCTACCTCTATGGCTTTATTCTCTCTCTCTCTCTCTCTCTCTCTCTCTCTCTCTCTCTTACACAATACTGCTCCAGACACAAATATCCGCTTCTGGCCACAATGCGAGCCATTTCTATACATATATATATTTCTGGAGTGCCCTGGGATCAGTGGCAGAGCATCATTTGGGGCTCGAATCCTGGAGCGGGATGGGAGAGGGAGGCTTGGAGATGCTGGAGATAGGTTGGAGATGAGGGAGAAACGGGAAAAAATGGGAGGAATGAACAGGTGAAAAGTAAAATGAAGGAAAAGTGAGGAAGAATGGAAAGATAAAGAAAGTGAGTTATAAGGTATTAAAAAGGAAAAAGGAATGAAATGAGAAATTTATAGGTATGAATGGAATGAAAATAAAAAAAAAGAAAAATCAAGGAAGTGAGAAAAAAGAAAAAAGAAGAAACAGAGAGGGAAGTGAGGTTTGGAGGTGATGGAGATGAGACAGGAAATGGGAAGAGAGAAAGGAAGGAGGAAAGAAATGAGAAAGGGGAAGGAAAGAAAAAGAAGGAAGAGAAGGAGGAAGGGGAAGGAAGGAATAAGATGAAAGAGCAGGAGGAAGATAGGCGTGATACTGTACGAAGAAACTGAAGTATCTGAGAGAAGAGACAAAATTAAGGGGGAAAAGGTAGGGTAGGAAAATGGAGGCATGGGGAAAGAGAAAACGAGAGATGAAAGATGATAGAAAAGGAGAATAGCACTTTGAGAGGCAGGATGAGAGAGAGAGAGAGAGAGAGAGAGAGAGAGAGAGAGAGGATATATTCTGTGAATGACTGTACACTGACTGGAATGGAAAAGAAAAGGGTACGTGATCTGATGACTGGAAATAAAGCAGGTTGGATATTAGTAAGGGAAACTGACCTGGTGACGGGGACTGGTGACCTATAATGTATGTCTGAAAACTGGCTTAGTAAAGGGTATATGGCCGAGGTATCTGGTAAAGAGGTATATGGCTGAAGTGATGGCATACTACACTTGGTGACTTAAGTTTAAAGTGAGCCTCGTGTGCAAACTGATAAGGGGTTAATTATCGGAATTTGATGACGGATGGTGCTGGATTGATAACAGATTAGTGAAGGGAATGGCATAAGAGTGAAGATAATTTGGATCTGCTGGCTAACTGGAGTTGAAGCAGAAAGGGTTAATGGTGAGGAATTTGCTGACTGTACCTGAATTATTGCAGAACGGATGGAATTAATTTAGTAGATATTAAAATAAAGTTTGGATAAGAACTGATAATATACAGCCAGGAGGCAAAATGTAACCATTACACCACTGTGTCTACTTGAAACGAGAGTATGACCATCACTCCTCCCTGACGCATCGTATAACCATCAATGGACAAAGAAACACCAAGCCTTCCTCGTGTTAGAAATATTACTCAGCAGTGGAAAATGAGAAGCTGAAACGGTAAAATATCTGACAGAAGAACACACCAACCCCCCCGTTCATCTTAGGAATGCTAGCCAGAGAAGGAAAATGAGAACTATAAGAAGTGATATATAAGACATTGGAACAAAACCTTTTGCACCTTGAGAATATTGGCCACCAATGGAAAATGAGAAGGAAAGGTGACTTACTAGGCTAAGAATCATACCATGCCACGCTCAGCTTAGAAATATTAACTAGCACAAGAAGGCGAGGCAAAAGATGTAAAAACAATATTATGTAGAAAAACATACCAAGACACTGTCATTTCATGAATGTCAGTCAGCAGAAGAAAGTCATAAGTACAGGAAGAGAAATAAACTTTTGCCTCGGACTGTAGGTAAATTGAAGAATGGTAAATGACTGGACTGGGTGAGTAATTACTGTTTTGGATAAGTGGACTTCGTGAAGCAAGTGGTGAGGAATATGATAACCGGGATTTAATAATTGATGGAAGCTGCAGTCGAGAACAGAAGTGTGTAATAATATTCATCATTATTATCATCTAATAATAATAATAATAATAATAATAATAATAATAATAATAATAATAACCAGAGGGGCACTCACTGGAGCGCATCTCTCCGACAAGGGCAACGTAATTTCCAAACCACTCTTCATAATGGGTCAGGTTTTCTCATCAGTGGCTAAGGCTTCGCGTCTGAATCTAGGATCTGTAATACGATCCGGCCCGGTCGCAAAAGTTAATCGATTGTTCCCTGGGACATGGCTATTAAATTTGGTCCAAATCTCTCTTTTAGTTTTTGAGTAATCCTGCTAAAAGACAAGCAAACAAACAAACAAACGGATGAAAACATACTCTTCTTGTCGGAGACAATAATAATAATAATAATAATAAATAATAATAATAATAATAAACTTTACTCGAGAGATGGCAGCCTTCTGGATGAACTTGTAGTACAAGTTGAAGGAACTCGTAAAATTCTCTCTCTCTCTCTCTCTGTTAAGTGTGTGTGTGTGTGTGTGTGTGTGTGTGTGTGTAATTCACCGGGTCCGTCAGGATCACTTGATGGTCGTGATCGTCAACATTTTACTCTCCCGGAAGGGAGCTGAGAGCTCATATAGTCCGATCTAAGGGCAAGGCTGTGACCTTCACACACCCACACACCCGTCTCCTTGCTCAAGGGGGACAGTAACCACCCACTTCGTCAGTGAAACTTTTCGCAACCTGAGCGAGGCGCGAACTCCCGTCTACCAGATGGCAAGCGAGAACGTTACCACTGCACCAGCGAGCGGTGTGTGTGTGTGTGTGTGTGTGTGTGTGTGTGTGTGTGTGTGTGTGTGTGTGTGTGTGTGTGTGTGTGTGTGTGATAATAAAGCTATAGTATACAATTTGAAATCTGCTTGTGTTAAAAGAGAGAGAGAGAGAGAGAGAAACTAAATGTGCCTCTCTCTTCTCTGACGTGGAAATAACGAAGCGAGGGGACTAAGCTGGGGGGGGGGGGAGACGTGGCTGCGAGAGAGAAAAGATACTGATGAGGACGAAAAAGGAAAAATAATAATACTGGAGAGAGAGAGAGAGAGAGAGAGAGAGAGAGAGAGAGAGAGAGAGAGAGAGAGAGAGAGAGAGAGATCAGCAGCATCAAGAAAAGTGCCTGGAGAGAGAAATGAACAATAAAAAATATATAAGTAAAATAGCGGTTGGCTTACTAAAGAAGGCAATGATAAAAGGCAAGAGCAGTAACTCGCGTAGGAGTCTTACTGGTAAATGATGAAGGAGTAAAGTTAAACCATTCAGTAGAAAACCAGAGACAGCAGATAAAACAGGAGGCTGAAAGATAAATGCATTAAAAGACAGGAGCACAGACCGTCATGGGAGTAGCACAGGTAAATTTTGAAGTAGCAATAGTAAAATAATTCAGTAGGCAAGTAGTAAAAGGAGGAACAGCAGAAGAAAACGTGAGGCTGGAAGATGTCACTATAAAAAAAAAAAAAAAAAAAAAAACATGCTTACTGACCGTCGTGTGAGTCGTAGTGATAAATTTTGCAGCAGCAGTAGTAAAATAATTCAGTAGGCAACCAGTAGCAGGAGAAAACAGCAGAAAAAAAAAAAACGGGAGACTGGTAGAGGTAACTATGATAAAAGAATAAAAAAATAAAAAAAAAAAAGGCAGACTCACTGACCGTCGTGTGCGTCGTAGAGGTAAATTTAGAAGCCGAAGTAATATAATTTAGCAGGCAACCTGCAGCGGGAGAAAACAGCAAAAGAAAACGGGATGCAGGGAGAGGTAACTATGGCAATAAAGAAGCCCTGCTCACTGACCGTCATGGGAGTCGTAGAGGTAAATGATGTGATCCCAGCGGTAGTGGTGGATGAGGTCAATGATGGCCTGGTGGTACTCGGGTCTCATCGTGGTGGCGTAGTCCATCAGACCAGAAGACGGGTTTGGTACCTGTACCCCAGAAAGACCGAGATATTTATTCTGTCTCCATATATACCGTACTTTTTGTTGCTTTCACAATTATATTATTTTTGTCTCGAATATCTATCTATCTACATCTATTTATCAGTCTATATCTATCTACCTTCTCTATCTACCTATATATATTTTTTTGTTTCATTCTGGTACCTGAGGGAAACCAGATGAATAGGAGGATAAACATTCTCTCTCTCTCTCTCTCTCTCTCTCTCTCTCTCTCTCTCTCTCTCTCTCACACACACACACACACACACACATTCCT
Source organism: Coenobita brevimanus (assembly GCF_032717465.1). Lineage (NCBI taxonomy): Eukaryota > Metazoa > Arthropoda > Malacostraca > Decapoda > Coenobitidae > Coenobita > Coenobita brevimanus. Next base: position 34,165,130 of record NC_136954.1, read on the forward strand.
CCAGTACCAGAGGGTCACATTTTCTTAGTTACACAATCTCTTTCAAAACTCCAGTAGAAAAATAAATGCTACATTAAGGAATATCTTTGTATAAAGTTGTCTCTACAAGCCGCTAAGCGAGTGTGTCATTTAAGTTTCCTTGTTGCGTCCAGACCTTTTGACTTGTCTAAGATGTTGTTTCCGAGTAGTGAACGGCTTTGGGGTGTAATTTAGGTGGCAGAACTTGATCGTTAGCCATAAACAGCATTATGTGCCCTGACCATCGTCTTCTATGCTATTTTTACCGTTTTCATACTGACAGTCAGCATCAATAACTTGGGGTATGCTATTGTGGTATACTGTGCAGAATCAATCACCAACGAAGCGCTGTTGGAAGATCTCAAAAGCCATTTATATAATTTCAAAAGCCATTTATTTATGTACAACCCTGTGTGTCAGTCCTCCATCCCGAAATATCTCCAAAACTGAAACAAGCTGACTAGTGACAGGAGTGAACAGCTTTTGTTATTCCATGTTAGAGCGTCTAAATTCATTGTGAGAATATAACAGATTTACCCTTATGTTGCATGTAAAATTACGTTACACACACACACACACACACACACACACACACACACACACACACACGTGTGTGTGTGTATATATCTATCTATCTATCTATATATATATATATATATATATATATATATATATATATATATATATATATATATATATATTGTTACGGAACAGAGAAAGATAATGTACACTTTAAGTGAGAATACTAAAAATCACTACTGTCCCGTAAAGTTCCAGGTTCAAAACAAAAGAGTTAGGTAAAATTACAAGTTAAAGTTTAATGCTCAAACTAACAACAAAACATTCAGGACTCATAAGGATAATGTAATGGCAAAAAACAGGTTAAATATATGGTTAACTGCAACAGCCTCTATTAACACGAAATTAGCATGAGTAAATTTATCTAAGTCAGCCCTGATAAACAATACCAGATAATACTCAGTGAATGCAAGATATATTATTACAGATACAAAATATTATCAAAAATCACTGACATAAAAACACATGAATCACAAAAACCTTACAAGGCCTAAGAATTAACACCTTACGCTACACAGTACAAGAAAATATGCATTAACAGTTATACTCAAATTACACAGCTGCTAGATGGTTGGAGACTTCCTGAGCACTCACAATAATAACAACTGTACAGGGGAGGACAGAGATGTGAGCAAAATGAGGAGTAGATCTAAGTGGAAATAATGCAGAGCTCATTATATAGGGGCTGGCAGAGCTTGATACAACTTGTAAGAAGGACGCGCAAATGAAGCCAGAGGGGACAAAGAGTTGACACTCCTGCTCTAAACAACAGAAAGAACGACTTACTCTACTATATGGGAGGACGGGGGGAGTGAGGTAGAACACGCTCGTGATCAAACATGCAGCATACTGTACGTTAGAATTACACAAAGGATGATGAAATCATAGGCTATGTAACACCTCCCCACAAAGAAAAAAGAAATTTACAAAGGAAATTTCTTATTACTCTAAAACAATCTGTCTAAAGTCTAGATAAGCAATCTGCAATAACATTTTCTTTCCCCTTGACATGTTGTATGTCTAATGAATACTCCTGAAGAAGTAGATTCCATCTTGTCAATCTCTGATTTTTATCTTTAAACTTACTAAGGAATTTCAGTGGGTTATGATCGGTATAAATGACTATGGGGTCAAAACCAGAACACAAATAAAATGAAAAATGCTGTAAACCCAAAATCAAGGCCAAAAGCTCTTTCTCAATAGTTGAGTAGTTCTTTTGAGGTGGAGTGAACTTCTTACTGTAATAAGATACAGGGTGTTCAATACCCTGATCATCCTCTTGCAGCAAAACAGCCCCAGCTCCTGTATCACTTGCATCAACAGCCATCTTAAAAGGCTTAGCAAAATTTGGAGTAGCGAGCACTGGCTGACTTAACAGGATAGCTTTAAGTTTGTTGAAAGAGGATTCACAGTTATCGGTCCAGACAAATTTAACTCCCTTTTTCAGTAGGTCTGTAAGTGGTGATACAAGAATAGAAAAGTTAAGAACAAATCTCCTGTAAGAACCTACCATTCCCAAAAATCTTTGTAGCTCTTTCCTACTTTTAGGTCTGGGAAGATCACTTATAACCTGAACCTTAGCTCCTGGTGGTGCAACATGTCCATCACCAATTACGTACCCAAGGTACTGAACTTTAGCTTGACCAAACTCACACTTTGATAAATTAGCTACAAGATTAGCCAGAACCAAACGCTCAAGAAATTTACTGACATGGCATAGGTGATCTTTCCAGTTGTCACTGAAGCTTAATACATCATCAATATAAACAACACACCCTGCCAAACCCTCTGTTACAAAATTCATGAGCTTCTGAAATGTGGCTGGTGCATTCTTCATACCATATGGCATTACAGAACATGCAAAAGTCTTTCCAAGTGTTACAAAACATGAGATCTCCCTAGCACATTCAGTCATAGGTACTTGCCAGTATCCCTTTAACAAATCAAACTTACTTATGTACCTAGCCTTTCCGATCTTGTCTATGCAATCTTCCATGCGAGGGAGAGGGTAAGTGTCTGTTTTGGTTATCTGATTAACACGTCTGTAGTCGATGCAAAGCCGCTGTGACCCACCTGGCTTAGGGACTAGAGTGACAGGAGAACTCCACTAGCTCTGACAGGGCTCAATCATCTTGTGGTCCAACAGGTAGCCAAGCTCCTTCTGGATAAGAGGAACTTTCACTGGGTTCACAGGGTAAGGAGGCAGTTTAATTGGCTTTGCGTCTCCAACATCGACATCATGCATCAACACAGTAGTTCTTCCTGGAGTGGCACGGAACACTTGCGGGTACTCCTGCAGTAATGCCGAAAACTCCTGCCTTTCCTCGGGAGGTAGATGAGAAAGCTTAGTCTGGAGATCATTCATGATATCAGGATTCTTCCCCAAACTATCACTCAGGCTCATACTGCATGGGAGAGCTTCACTTGCAGACTCGGGTGGAACAGCTACAGTGCAGACTGGGTTATTATCGTCCCGCCTGTGATATAACTTTAGCATGTTGATGTGACAAAGTTGCTTGTTCTTTCTACGATCTGGTGTGGCGATGACATAGTTGACATCACTGAGTTTCTTCTCCACGAAATAAGGACCACTAAACTTGGCTTGAAGAGGTTGCCCATGCACTGGTAGCAGAATCAAAACCTGATCTCCTGGCTGAAAGTGGTGCAACCTGGACTTCTTATCATACCAAGTGTTCATCTTCTCCTGAGCAGCTCCTAAATTCTCTCTCGCCAGCTGTAAAGCAGTGGACAGCCGTTCTTTGAACTTCATCACATACTCCAGCAGGTTGACATCATCTTCCTCCGACAGCCAGCATTCCTTGAGTAACTTAAGGGGTCCTCTTACTTCATGGCCAAACAGTAGTTCAAAAGGTGAGAAGCGCAGTGATTCATTTGGAGATTCTCTTGCGGCAAATACAACAAATGGAAGACCTTTATCCCAGTCTTTCTGATGTTCCAAACAGTATTTCTTGAGCATCAATTTGAGTGTTTGATGATATCTCTCCAACGCTCCTTGGGTCTGGGGATGGTAAGCTGGAAACGTGATCTGGGTGATGCCCAACTCTTTCAGAGACTGCTTGAAAACATTTGACATGAAATTACTTCCCCGGTCTGACTGTACCTCCTTGGGCAGACCAAACTTTGTGAAGAACCCCAACATTTCCTTAACCACGTTCTTTGCTGAGATATTTCTAAGTGGAATGGCTTCAGGATAACGAGTAGCCATATCAATCAGGGTGAACACATAAGAAAATCCTGAAGAAGTCTTAGGAAGAGGGCCCACAATATCCACCAACACACGGGTGAATGGCACCTCAAAAGGAGGAATGGGAACTAGAGGTGCAACCTTTTCGGTCTGATTACACTTCCCCACAACTTGACAGGTGTGACAAGACTTACAATACCAGGAAACATCCCTGAAGATACCTGGCCAGTAGAAGTGTTTCAAAATGCATGCCACAGTCTTCCTCAATCCAAGGTGTCCTACCAAACTGGAATCATGAGCCACTCTAATGATATCCTGCCTACAAACATGAGGGATGACAACTTAATGTACAACCTCCCATTCACAGTCGGCTGATGCTGTTGGGGGTCTCCACTTCCTCATAAGTACTCCTGACTTTATATAATAACAAGTAGAAGCACCAGCTGACTCTTCCTCACTGCAAGCAGAGTTAGCTAGACCTTTCAACTCAGGGTCAGCAACCTGCAACTCAACCAACTCTTGACGAGACAAATTATCAACACTACGGGGTACTGCCTCATCTGGTGAGTGGTCCAAATTAGCAAGAAAAGTGTCAGCTAGGATAACATCATCATCATCATTATCCTCTAAGTCACCAGTAACTTTAGACTTAGCCCTAGTGACAGCACATGCAGGGAACACATCAGGGACATCACAATCCTGGGCCGCAGCCACTGGCTCACTAGACAACTGAGGAGCTGGACACACTTGACTTCCACTAATATCATTTCCAAGTAAGAAAGTTACACCTGACATTGGGAGTGTCTCAACCAACCCAACCATAACGGAACCATTAACAAAACCAGACTCTAAATTCACTATGCACAGAGGGACAGAGAAGTAATTATTCCCTACACCTTGTAAGATTACAGTTTCATCAGAGGAATTAACATTAGAGCCTAGAACACTGGTCAGCATAAGGGATTGGCATGCACCTGTATCACGATATATTTTAACTGATTTCCTGTCATTACTGTCCAGAGGACTGACAAAACCTTCAGACAGGAAATTAGCACATGAACTCTGGAGAGTGTCACCCACGTCACTGCTCAAAAGAGGAGCTCCATCATGAAAATTTAATTTACCCCTCAAAGCAGGTTCAGTTAACTCAGTTAAAGAATTCTGGGAACTCTCAAGGGTGGACACTAGACCAATTAACTGAATATTTAAAGACTCCTTTTTGTTCACATCACGCTGTCTCATGAAACATTTCTCCGTAGTATGACCATGCTTACTACAATAAGTACATTTACTTTTCTGAAATCTAGAGGTGAAGCTGGTATTTACTTCCTGAGAAACATCATCTTTATTCTCTTTCCTGTTACCTGTACTCTGAGTAGAGGCAACGTACTTACTCTCAGCTTTCCCTTTTTCTTTAGAATATCTCTTGTGAGTGAGAACATATTCATCAGCTAAAACTGCAGCATCAGACAAATTATCTATTCTTCTCTCATCAAGATATAGGCTTACATCTTTACTAATACACCTTTTGAAGTCCTCCAGCAAAATCATCAGCTTAAATTTGTCAAAATCAGAATCCACATTCTTAGAATTTAACCAATGCTCTAACAGATCTTCTTTGATTTTTGCATACTCAACATGGGATTGCTTATCTTGCTTATAAGTTGTCCTAAATTTTACTCTATAGGCTTCAGGAACAAGCTCATAGGCCTTAAGAATCAAGCTCTTAACTACATTATAATTATCAGATTGATCCTGAGGCAAAGATGCATAAGTTACTTGAGCTTTACCGGTGAGAACAGTTTGAAGGAGTACTGGCCAATACTCTTTGGGCCAATTAAAACCTGTAGCTACCCTCTCAAACAACTGAAAATACTTTGTTAAATCAGATTCATTAAAAGGAGGGACAAGTTTAACATTTTTAGCCACATCAAAATCATCAGAGCTAGATGATCCAGTTCCACCTTGTTTCATGCGATACTCATGGTCTGCCTGAATCCTAGCAAGTTCAACTTGTGCCTCAGCCTCCTTAGCACGAGCCTGAAACTCAGTCTCCTTAGCATTTGCCTGAAATTCAGCCTCCTTAGCACGAGCCTCCTGCAGGGCTAGCTGTAACTTAGCTAATTCAATCTGCGTTTGCTCATTTGGAGGAGTTACATTAAACAAGCTTTTATTAATCATGTCAACAATTTGATCTTTAGAATGATGAGAGCGAACAGCAATTCCCAATTGTTGAGCAACAAGCTTAAGTTCATTCTTTGTTCTGTTTTCTACATCACACACTGTTTGCACATTTGACAAAAATCTTTGGCTTCATCAAGCGTAGTAATAGTAGACATCATGAATAAATCACAGTCACAAAATACCAAGCAATATCCTGATGATAATATCCTGAATATCCTGATAAGAGGTCGCCAAATTTATGTTACGGAACAGAGAAAGATAATGTACACTTTAAGTGTGAATACTAAAAATCACTACTGTCCCGTAAAGTTCCAGGTTCAAAACAAAAGAGTTAGGTAAAATTACAAGTTAAAGTTTAATGCTCAAACTAACAACAAAACATTCAGGACTCATAAGGATAATGTAATGGCAAAAAACAGGTTAAATATATGGTTAACTGCAACAGCCTCTATTAACACGAAATTAGCATGAGTAAATTTATCCAAGTCAGCCCTGATAAAATGACAATACCAGATAATACTCAGTGAATGCAAGATATATTATTACAGATACAAAATATTATCAAAAGTGACTGACATAAAAACACATGAATCACAAAAACCTCACAAGGCCTATGAATTAACACCTTACGCTACACAGTACAAGAAAAAATGCAATAACAGTTATACTCAAATTACACAGCTGCTAGATAGAGACTTCCTGAGCACTCACAATAATAACAACTGTACAGGGGAGGACAGAGATGTGAGCAAAATGAGGAGTAGATCTAAGTGGCAATAATGCAGAGACTGAGCTCATTATATAGGGGCTGGCAGAGCTTGATACAACTTGTAAGAAGGACGCGCAAATGAAGCCAGAGGGGACAAAGAGTTGACACTCCTGCTCTGAACAACAGAAAGAACGACTTACTCTACTATAAGGGAGGACGGGGGGAGTGAGGTAGAACACGCTCGTGATCAAACATGCAGCATACTGTACGTTAGAATTACACAAAGGATGATGAAATCATAGGCTATGTAACAATATATATATATATATATATATATATATATATATATATATATATATATATATATATACGGTATATATTCTACAAGGTATGATTAGAGAAAGAGTGAATATTGATGAGATGCAGTTTGGGTTTATGCCAGGCAGGGGGACCACTGATGCCATATTCATTGTTCGACAGCTTCAGGAAAAATATATTGGGAAGAAATGGGATCTGTAATTTGTTTTTGTTGATTTGGAAAATGCCTTGACAGAGTCCCTAGAGAGGTGGTGAAGTGGTCAATGAGAAAGCTTGGCTTGGAGGAGTGGCTGATTAGGGTGGTTACGGCTATGTATGTGGGTTCTCTCACCCAGGTAAGGGTGAATGTAGATTTGAGTGACGAGTTTTCCGTGAACGCTGGTGTGCATCAGGGGTCAGTTTTGAGTCCCATGTTGTTTATCATGGTACCTGAAGCCCTCTCACGTGACTTCAGAAACGGACTTCCGTGGGAGATGTTGTATGCTGATGATTAGTGTTGACTGCAGAGAACGAAAGGGAGGCGGAGGAAAGATTTAGGAAGTGGAGAGATGGTATGGAGCACAAGGGTTTAAGGGTAAATGCAGATAAAACAAAAGTGATGATATCTAGGGTTGGTGGCGGTACTGTCAAAGACGAGGGAGAGTGGCCATGTGCAGTTTGCCACAAGGGCGTGGGAAGTAATTCCATCTTGTGCAGTCTGTGTGATAAATGCGTGCACAAGAGATGTAGTTGTATCAGAGGTAGACTGCGACGTAATGCTGATTTTATGTGTATGGCGTGTCGGGGAGAGCAGGTGGAGATTGTCAGGCGTGAAAGGATTGAACTTGTTGGTGAGTCTCTTCAGTGTGAGGAAGAGTTTTGTTATTTGGGAGACATATTGTGTGCGGAGGTGGGCTCTGTGGCTATGGTGAGAAGTGGTTGGAAGAAGTTCAGAGAGCTGTTGCCTCTCCTGACATTGAGAGGACTCTCCCTCCGTGCTAAGGGGTCTTTGTATGCAGCATGTGTTAGGAGTGTAATGCTGTATGATAGTGATACCTGGGCAGTAAAGGAGGAGGATATTCCCAGGCTCAGACGTACAGAAATGAAAATGATTAGGTGAATGTGCAGTGTGTCCCTAAGTGTCTGGGGGGCCTGGGTTTACGATGGAAGAGTTGAGAGGTAGGATGGGACTGGAGTGTATTGGTGTTGTGATGAGGAGAGGTAGATTGAGATGGTTTGAGCATGTGGAGAGGATGGGGAATGATAATTGGGTGCAGAAGGTGAGAACTGTTAATACTGGGGGTGGGGTTATGAGGGGTAGACCAAGAAAGACATGGGGCGAGGCCATTAAGTGTGACCTCAGGGTTAAGGGACTGAACAGGGAGGCTGCAAGAGATCGTGAGGCATGGACAGCCGCCATTTGGTGACCAAGGCCGACGCATGATATATATATATATATATATATATATATATATATATATATATATATATATATATATATATATATATATATATATGAGAGAGAGAGAGAGAGAGAGAATCCTTCCAACCCCTATCCCTAAGGAGGATTACATTTCATCATAATTAAAAAAAATAAATAAAATAAAAAAGCAAGAGTTCCGCCATCAGATTATATCCACTCATACGAGGCATCTGCAAATACGTGGGAAGAGTTGCGGATAAAATAAAAAGCGATTTTCTTCATTACGACAAATTACAGGACAGTGATGAACGTGTTTCGAGATCCCGTGATGAGATATTTCGAGCTTCGCAGCAAGCATTTTCAGAACACTGCGTAAGAGTGGCATTACTGTTGGTGTAAATAGTGGGGCGCTGTTATTATCCTTAACTGTATATACTGTGTGTGTGTGTGTGTGTGTGTGTGTGTGTGTGTGTGTGTGTGTGTGTGTGTGTGTGTGTGTGTGTGTAATGCTATAATTACTCCGATTCCTATGATCCACTCAGGTAAGTAAAATCAACTGGCATTTACTGGAATATGATGCTGCAGACTTGCCCCTACAAAGACAGACTTAATGATACCAGTCTTAACTCTGATGCTTCTATGACCCAATTTCAACTGAAAAAAAGTTGTTTGACAATCGCTAGAAAAAATAACTGAACTATCTCCGCCACGAGTTAAATATCATTACCATAATACTCCTCTCTCTTGTTGACATATAGTAAATATTTAACGTATTATGTGTAATTACGCCTGTGTACAGTGTAACTGACAGGAAATGGATTGACTATTACACGCCCATTCATACCATAATTGTGCGTACGTAACGATGTATATGTGCAAATATGAAACCTATGTGGATGTGTAAATATAAAACCTACCTATATATACCGTATGTCTGCTAAAAGGTCATTCTGGTAATCGTCAACCTGACCTCTTTTTCCTACCTATGGATGGAGTCAGCAAGGGTCAAGAAAGCAAGGAAAGATAATAGCAAGGCAGAGAGAGAACAATCAACAGCATACCCAGTGAAATGCACCACACACACATTAACAGACCAGTGATGTCCCCAGAATCAGGGTTTTGACTCACAAGCCTAACCACCAGCACATTTTTATCTATTGTATTTTTCTATATTGATAGGTATATACAGCAATTTTCAGGCTACTGCCATCCAATCCACACATATACATAAATATGAAACCTATGTGTATGTGTAATTATGAAACCTAGTGTTTGTGTAAATATAACACCAGTGTATGTGTAAATATTAAACCTACAGTATGTGTACGTGTATTAAACCTGTGTACGTGTAAATATTACACCTATGTGTATATGTATATACTAAACCTACTTGTACGTGTAAATATTAAACCTATGTGAATGTGTAAGGATTAAAACGGTGATATCATTACCATATTATTCTCCACCATATACTCGCATGTGTACAAATAAATACATCATACAGCCAACACATATGTAAATAAATACCACTACATTATATACAACTACACCAACTTATAATGCCCAGTGAACCATGAAAAGAAATTATGCTCAGTTAAAACCAAAAATGTGTGAATGGGAGAGATTAATGGTGCAAGGGAGGGAAGAGAAGGGAGGGGGGGGAAGAGGATGTGGGAGGGAGAGGAAAAGGGGGGGAGAGGAAGGGGAGGGAGAGGAAAGGGAAGGGAGAGGAAGGGAAAGGGAAAAAGAGGGGATGGGAGAGTGGGGAGAAGGAAGGGGAGGGAGATTTGAGGGGGTCAGTAAAGACGGTAAGGACTGAGGTAGGATAGGAGAGGGGGAAGAGGTGAGGCGTGAAGAAGGAAGAAAGATGTGATGGGACAGAGGAAAGGGAATGGGGAGGCAGGTGGGGTGAGAGGTGATTTAAGTGAGGAAAGGGGATAAGTGAAAAAGCAGGGAGAGAGGAGAAATGATAGAGAGAGAGAGAGAGAGAGAGAGAGAACTTTGTAATGGAGATGTAAGGAATGGTTAGGTGTGAGATAGGGCCAAAGGTTGGGGGTGAGAAGTATGAAAGCAGGGGAGGGGAGGGGAAGGGAGAGGAGAGGAGGGAAGGGGTGAGGTGGAGTACGGGGAGGGAAGGGTGGGGAGGGTAGGGGAGGGGTGAGGTGAGTACGGGATGGGGTGAAGGAAGAGGTGTGGGGTTAGACTGCGGAATGAGTGTGGGTAAATGTGTAGTAGTAAGGCAAGGATATGAGTCATTAGTAGAATATATGTGTGTGTGTGTGTGTGTGTGTGTGTGTGTGTGTGTGTGTGTGTGTGTGTGTAAAAATTCATATTTTTCACCAAAATCCCGTTCACAGCCTCTAACTCTCCCCACTAAATTGTTGACGCCATCCCAAAACATGGGTATATGACAGGACTTCACACAGCTGACAGTATTTACTCCAACGCTGCCACACACGCTGGCTCTTGGCTCTTCATTACAAACATGGCTTGATTATTTGTGTCTATTTTTTACACTATCTTTTAACAGCCATTTTTGTTTTATTGCATTTTTGTTACCAGTATTCTTGTGCTCTCCGCTCTTCACTATAAACTGTCGAATACAAAGCACTCACATTGCTTCTAGTATTGCTCCCAACGTTCGAAATCAGGCTGGCTTTACGTTTTTATTATAAACTTGGGCACGTGATTTATGTCTATATTTACTGTCTCGATGCTCAGCGCTCCTTAAAACACAACTCAATATTCCTTCAGTTCAGTTACGTATTTATTATCTTTGCTATCTCCAGACAATTCCATGCACTGAGACTTTTCGAATCAGTGGAGTTGGACAAAGCTTTCATTAACCCATTAACCACTGTTGCTTGTCTAAATAAAATAAAATCGTTTAACACGAGTGCTAATAATATAGACACACTATAGGAATGAACGGCTTAGAATTTATTGCACTTCATAACGACCTGTGGGAAATCGTATCAAAATATCTACTACACGTATCATCACCATCACCAAAACCATCATCACAGTTATCATCACCATCACCATTATATTCATCATCATCAATTCAGTATAGTTAATCTGAATTTTGTCGTGTTTTACAGTGCCGTTAATTGATCAAATGGACGCATTTAATGGTACAAAACGAACAGCCAATTCCATATACGGAGTAAGATCCTCAGGGTAGGATATATCAGTCCTGTACATTTAGGGACACATGACCAGGCACATCTCTTGATGGGTTTACATTTAAAAAAAAAAAAAAAAAAAAAAAAAAAAAAATCAAGTACTTTTGGGAAATCGAACCTGCGCACGGCTGACACTCAAACTGGAGTGTTGTAACAATTTCACCCCATACCTTAAGGAGGTCCAAGTCGGGCCAAAACTGTTTCGTCCTAACGATAATGTTTTATTAACTGTTTTATGGCATGTCCTTGAAGTATTACAAGAATTTTAATGTTAAATGACTTTTTGTGTGTTTTGTCTATTATATATATACAATATATATATGTGTGTGAGTTTAACGCCAGGTACCCTTTTTATGGATAAGGGCTAAGGCGTTGCCCCTGGCTAGAGAACTTTGGTTTGGAGCGTGTAGCATTTTATGACCGGATGCCCTTCCTGATGTCTACCAATGACCCTTGGGTGGATTCGATCCTCCGACCCTTCGGTCAGAGCGGAGCGCTCTAACCCACTGTATATATATATATATATATATATATATATATATATATATATATATATATATATATTGTTACATAGCCTATGATTTCATCATCCTTTGTGTAATTTTAACGCACAGTATGCTGCATGTTTGATCACGAGCGTGTTCTGCCTCAGTCCCCCCCGTCTACCGTTATAGTAGAGTAAGTCGTCCTGTTATTCAGTGCAGGATTGTCAACTCTTTGTCCCCATGGCTTCATTTGCGCGTCCTTCTTACAAGTTGTAACAAGCTCTAATGGCCCCTAAATAATGAGCTCAGTCTCTGCATCATTGCCACTTAGATCTGCTCCTCATTTTGTTCACATCTCTGTCCTCCCCTGTACAGTTATTATTATTGTGAGTGCTCAGAAAGTCTCCAACCATCTAGCAGCTGTGTAATTTGAGTATAAGTGTTATTACATTTTGTTCTTGTACTGTATAGCATAAGGTGTTAATTTGTAGGCCTAGTATGGTTCTTTTGTAATTAATGTAAAGTTTTTGATGTCAGTCATTTTTGACCATATTTTGTATGTGTAATTATTTATCTTGCATTAACTGAGCATTACCCAGTGTATTTTCATTTTATCAGGGCTGACTTAGATAAATTTACTCATGCTAATTTCGTGTTAATAGAGGCTATTGCAGTTAACCATCTATTTAACCTGTTTTTTGCCATTACATTATCCTTATGAGTCCTGAATGTTTTGTTGTTAGTTTGAGCATTAAACTTTAACTTGTAATTTTACCTAACTCTTTTTGTTTGAACCTGGAACTTTACGGGACAGTAGTGATTTTTAGTATTCTCACTTAAAGTGTACATTATCTTTCTCTGTTCCGTAACATAAATTTGGCGACCTCTCATCAGGATATTCAGGATATTATCATAAGGATATTGCTTGATATTTTGTGACTGTTACTTATTCATGATGTCTACTATTACTACACTTGATGAAGCCAAAGATTTTTTGTCAAATGTGCAAACAGTGTTGGATGTAGAAAACAGAACAAAGAATGAACTTAAGCTTGTTGCTCAACAATTGGGAATTGCTGTTCGCTCTCATAATTCTAAAGATCAAATTGTTGACATGATTAATGAAAGCTTGTTTAATGTAACTCCTCCAAATGAGCAAACGCAGATTGAATTAGCTAAGTTACAGCTAGCCCTGCAGGAGGCTCGTGTGAAGGAAGCTGAATTTCAAGCACGTGCTAAGGAGGCTGAGTCTCAGGCTAAGGAGGCTTGTGTTAAGGAGGCTGAATTTCAGGCCCGTTCTAAGGAGGTTGAGGCACAAGTTGACCTTGCTAGAATTCAGGCAGACCATGAGTATCCCATGAAACAATGTGGAACTGGATCATCTAGCTCTGATGATTTTGATGTGGCTAAAAATGTTAAACTTGTCCCTCCTTTTAATGAATCTGATTTAACAAAGTATTTTCAGTTGTTTGAGAGGGTAGCTACAGGTTTTAATTGGCCCAAGGAGTATTGGCCAGTACTCCTTCAAACTGTTCTCACCGGTAAAGCTCAAGTAACTTATGCATCTTTGCCTCAGGATCAATCTGATAATTATGATGTAGTTAAAAGCTTGATTCTTAAGGCCTATGAGCTTGTTCCTGAAGATTATAGAGTAAAATTTGGGAATACCTACAAGCAAGATAAGCAATCCCATGTTGAGTATGCAAAAATCAAAGAAGATCTGTTAGAGCAGTGGTTAAATTCTAAGAATGTGGATTCTGATTTTGGTAAATTTAAGCAGATGATTTTGCTGGGGGTCTTCAAGAGGTGTATTTATAAAGATGTAAGCCTATATCTTGATGAGAGAAGAATAGATAATTTGTCTGATGCTGCAGTTTTAGCTGATGAGTATGTTCTCAATCACAAGAGATATTCTAAAGAAAAGGGAAAGCTGAGAGTAAGTACGTTGCCTCTACTCAGAGTACAGGTAACAGGAAAGAGAATAAAGATGATGTTTCTCAGGAAGTAAATACCAGCTTCACCTCTAGATTTCAGAAAAGTAAATGTACTTATTGTAGTAAGCTTGGTCATACTACGGAGAAATGTTTCAGGAGACAGCGTGATGTGAACAAAAAGGAGTCTTTAAATGTTCAGTCAATTGGTCTAGTGTCCACCCTTGAGAGTTCCCAGAATTCTTTAACTGAGTTAACTGAACCTGCTTTGAGGGGTAACTTAAATTCTCATGATGGAGCTCCTCTTTTGAGCAGTAACGTGGGTGACACTCTCAAGAGTTCATGTGCTAATTTCCTGTCTGATGGTTTTGTCAGTCCTCTGGACAGTAATGACAGGAAATCAGTTAAAATATATCGTGATACAGGTGCTTGCCAATCCCTTATGCTGACCAGTGTTCTAGGCTCTAATGTTAATTCCTCTGATGACTGTAATCTTACAAGGTGTAGGGAATAATTACTTCTCTGTCCCTCTGTGCAGAGTGAATTTAGAGTCTGGTTTTGTTAATGGTTCCGTTATGGTTGGGTTGGTTGAGACACTCCCAATGTCAGGTGTAACTTTCTTAATTGGAAATGATATTGGTGGAAGTCAAGTGTGTCCAGCTCCTCAGTTGTCTAGTGAGCCAGTGGCTGTGGCCCAGGATTGTGGTGTCCCTGATGTGTTCCCTGCATGTGCTGTCACTAGGGCTAAGTCTAAAGTTACTGGTGACTTAGAGGATAATGATGATGATGATGTTATCCTAGCTGACACTTTTCTTGCTCATTTGGACCACTCACCAGATGAGGCAGTACCCCGTAGTGTTGATAATTTGTCTCGTCAAGAGTTGGTTGAGTTGCAGGTTGCTGACCCTGAGTTGAAAGGTCTAGCTAACTCTGCTTACAGTGAAGAAGAGTCAGCCGGTGCTTCTACTTGTTATTATGTAAAGTCAGGAGTACTTATGAGGAAGTGGAGACCCCCAACAGCATCAGCTGACTGTGAATGGGAGGTTGTACATCAAGTTGTCATCCCTCATGTTTGTAGGCAGGATATCATTAGAGTGGCTCATGATTCCAGTTTGGTAGGACACCTTGGAGTGAAGAAGACTGTGGCACGCATTTTGAAACACTTCTACTGGCCAGGTATCTTCAGGGATGTTTCCTGGTACTGTAAGTCTTGTCACACCTGTCAAGTTGTGGGGAAGTGTAATCAGACCGAAAAGGTTGCACCTCTAGTTCCCATTCCTCCTTTTGAGGCGCCATTCACCCGTGTGTTGGTGGATATTGTGGGCCCTCTTCCTAAGACTTCTTCAGGATTTTCTTATGTGTTCACCCTGATTGATATGGCTACTCGTTATCCTGAAGCCATTCCACTTAGAAATATCTCAGCAAAGAACGTGGTTAAGGAAATGCTGGGGTTCTTCACAAAGTTTGGTCTGCCCAAGGAGATACAGTCAGACCGGGGAAGTAATTTCATGTCAAATGTTTTCAAGCAGTCTCTGAAAGAGTTGGGCATCACCCAGATCATGTCTTCAGCTTACCATCCCCAGACCCAAGGAGCGTTGGAGAGATATCATCAAACACTCAAATCGATGCTCAAGAAATACTGTTTGGAACATCAGAAAGACTGGGATAAAGGTCTTCCATTCGTTGTGTTTGCCGCAAGAGAATCTCCAAATGAATCACTGGGCTTCTCACCTTTTGAACTACTGTTTGGCCATGAAGTAAGAGGACCCCTTAAGTTACTCAAGGAATGCTGGCTGTCGGAGGAAGATGACATCAACCTGCTGGAGTATGTGATGAAGTTCAAAGAACGGCTGTCCACTGCTTTACAGCTGGCAAGAGAGAATTTAGGAGCTGCTCAGGAGAAAATGAAGACTTGGTATGATAAGAAGTCCAGGTTACACCACTTTCAGCCAGGAGATCAGGTTTTGATTCTGCTACCAGTGCATGGGCAACCTCTTCAAGCCAAGTATAGTGGTCCTTATTTTGTGGAGAAGAAACTCAGTGATGTCAACTATGTCATCGCCACACCAGATCGTAGAAAGAACTACTCAACTATTGAGAAAGAGCTTTTGGCCTTGATTTTGGGTTTACAGCATTTTTCATTTTATTTGTGTTCTGGTTTTGACCCTATAGTCATTTATACCGATCATAACCCACTGAAATTCCTTAGTAAGTTTAAAGATAAAAATCAGAGATTGACAAGATGGAGTCTACTTCTTCAGGAGTATTCATTAGACATACAACATGTCAAGGGGAAAGAAAATATTATTGCAGATTGCTTATCTAGACTTTAGACAGATTGTTTTAGAGTAATAAGAAATTTCCTTTGTAAATTTCTTTTTCTTTGTGGGGAGGTGTTACATAGCCTATGATTTCATCATCCTTTGTGTAATTTTAACGCACAGTATGCTGCATGTTTGATCACGAGCGTGTTCTGCCTCAGTCCCCCACTTGTACCGTTATAGTAGAGTAAGTCGTCCTTTGTCCCCATGGCTTCATTTGCGCGTCCTTCTTACAAGGTGTATCAAGCTCTGCTGGCCCCTATATAATGAGCTCAGTCTCTGCATCATTGCCACTTAGATCTGCTCCTCATTTTGTTCACATCTCTGTCCTCCCCTGTACATTTATTATTATTATGAGTGCTCAGAAAGTCTCCAACCATCTAGCAGCTGTGTAATTTGAGTATAAGTGTTATTACATTTTGTTCTTGTACTGTATAGCATAAGGTGTTAATCTGTAGGCCTAGTAAGGTTCTTTTGTAATTAATGTAAAGTTTTTGATGTCAGTCATTTTTGACCATATTTTGTATGTGTAATTATTTATCTTGCATTAACTGAGCATTACCCAGTGTATTTTCATTTTATCAGGGCTGACTTAGATAAATTTACTCATGCTAATTTCGTGTTAATAGAGGCTATTGCAGTTAACCATCTATTTAACCTGTTTTTTGCCATTACATTATCCTTATGAGTCCTGAATGTTTTGTTGTTAGTTTGAGCATTAAACTTTAACTTGTAATTTTACCTAACTCTTTTTGTTTGAACCTGGAACTTTACGGGACAGTAGTGATTTTTTAGTATTCTCACTTAAAGTGTACATTATCTTTCTCTGTTCCGTAACAATATATATACACAGCTATCCTTGTTCTGCATTTATCCCTGGTGTACGGCGGCAATGACTTCTGTTGTTACGCTGCCAATATCTTATTTAGTGTAATCGATCACTCCTAAGGACAAACCAATCTAAGTTGTGAAAATAATTATTTCAATCATCTCATCAGTCTATGGCTCCTATGACCCACACTTGGTTCAATAAAATCGTGTGGCGTTGTCTGGAACAAAATGCTGAATTGTCTCAGCCATGACTGTGCATACGCCAAGCCCAGACGCCACGTGAACATCGCTACAAGGTCTGTTTTCAGTCTCTTGGAAAGTGATTATCGTGGTGTGGTAGACATGATCATCATCGTCGTCGTCGTCGCCGTCATTGTCGTCTGGGTAGCATCCAGAAGCGCGCGCGCGCACACACGCACACACACACACACACACACACACACACACACACACACACACACACACACACACACACACACAGGGAAAACTACTAACAAGCAAGCCTGGGAAACTAAGCATTCACCACGACTGAAATATTTGATAAACTGCGTAATCACACCATAAAGTCCCCGATTCATGCACTGACACCAAAAACAACGTGGAAATTTGCATCTGGTGAACGTGCATGTGCGGGATGGACAATATGTATACTTTTTTGGCTGTTAAAAAACCATGTCCAAATTTGTCTACAAGCAGCTACTCTCTCTCTGTCTCTGTCTCTCTCTCTGTCTGTGTGTGTGTGTGTGTGTGTGTGTGTGTGTGTGTGTGTGTGTGTGTGTGTGTGTGTGTGTGTGTGTGTGTGTCTCTCTCTCTCTCTCTCTCTCTCTCTCTCTCTCTCTCAGTTATTCCCCTTCCCCACTCCATCCCTTTCCTTCCTTTCACTCTGGTGTTCTTCCCGTACCCCCTCCCTTCCTTTTTTCCTCCCTCCATTACTCTCTATCCAAAAGTCGACAGAAGGGGAATCTACCCACAGATTCAAGATATTCAAGGGATCTGATAAAATAAGCATAAATAATTTCTTCACATTTGCCCGGGATACGCCAACACATGGGCATCACATACTGTAAATATATCAGGACACAGAGTTAACCTGGACATTACCAAATATTTCTTCTGTAACGATATTATCAGTGTACATAACAGGCTCTCGGAAAGTGATATGGACAGCAAAACCACAAAAACGTTCAACAGAAAGCTAGATATTTGCTTGTCAGCTATCGGCGTTGGCTAAGGAAAATTTGGGTGTCAAACAGGGGACTCCTGGACCATCCTCACAGGCGGTAGGATTGGTTGTCCACCCTTGTCCTTAGGATTCCATTGTACTTACCATTGTATACCATGAAGTTGTACTGGAAGGTTTCGTATTTCTTTTCTTCCTTATTAATTTAAGTAAAAAAATAAATATTTACAAAAATATATGTAAATATGTATTCTTTGGAGTTTCATATTAATATCAATTCCTACTTGAACTTTGAAATTCCTTCGGGTTTGTTAATCCTGTAAGGTGTTACTTCTGTCTTTTTCCAGCACGGCGGCGTTGTGCCGGGGGGTTGGATGGATGGGGGAGAGAGCCTTCTTCTGTACTATTCTTTTCTTGTAATCCTGTGACAGGTTAAGCATTACCTTGTAGTATTAAAGACGGACCACCTCGTTAGGACCGTGTGGTCTGTGTTGCTGTTTATGTAACTATCAATAACTCCATGCAACTCCATTTCTCTCCCTGCTTCTATCTTTTCGCGTTTGCCTTTCTCCCGTCTTCCTTTTCTTCCATTCCCTTTATCTGAAGCTTCCCCCGTACATCCTCCTCCCTTCCTTCTCTCTCCTCCCTCTTCCCTACCCTTCCTCTCTTCTCTATTCCTTTCCCTCAGTCTCCAGCTTATTCTCTAGTTCCACCAGCCACCATTCTCCCTCTTCCTACCCCACCTTTCCTCTCCCTGACTTCTCATTTCCTGTCCCGTTCTCTCTCTCTTACCTCCCTTCCTTATCCATAGCCCTGTTCTCCCTCCTTCCTCACCTCCCCTTGTTCTTCCTCTTTCTCTCCCGCTTCACTCCTCCACTCTCTCCTCCTCCTCTTCCCTTTCGTCCCTCGTTCTCCCAGTCTCCATCTCTTTTTCTTCATCCTCCCTCCTTCTACTCTCCTTCCCGTCCCTCCTCTTCTTTGCACTGAAGCCTCACTCTCTCCTCCCACCTCTTTTCACATATTGCTTTCATTGCTCTCCCCTTTCCTTTCAGGAATACTCCCAAGGATTGGTACAGGGAATGCCTTCTTCAGTAAAGCATTTAGTATAAATAACAGGGTCAAGTCACTTTGCCTGCAGGAAGGAGTTGAGTTCATTGACACATGGAACCAGTTTCATGAGCAGCAAACACTAATTGCGAATGATGGAATACACTTGAATGCCATTGGTTCTGCCCGTCTCTGTCGTTTGCTTAGTGATGGAGTAAGTTTTTTCTGGAGAAAAGATAAGTATCAAGGGAGGCAAACGTAGATGTCATACGATCCAATGAATCAATAAGTAATGGAAGCTTCACACATCGGACACGAAAAGACATTAAAGCTCCTCTTGTGAATGCGCGTCGTCTGTGTAATAAATTTTCTGATTTAGAGGCCCTTGTCTTTACTGAAGATTATGACGTAATTGGTATAAAAGAATCGTGGCTAAATACTGAGCAAAGAGATTTTCTGGCAGAGTTTAATTAACCAGGCTATTACATTTTCAGTAGTGAAAGGAAGAATCGAGCTGGGGGCGGTGTGTTGTTATATATTAAATCAGGATTTCATCCAGTCATAATTACCAAACCATGTATTGAAAACATTGACACTATTTATATTCAGCTTAGAATTGAATCTTGTCATAAAATCACACCTGGGTTAATTTATTGTCCACCCGGTCAGCCACTCAACATCAATAACGAAATCTACAATCAAATTGCAGAAATATCTTGTATGCAGAGCACTGTATTATTTAGGGATTTTAATTTGCCACTTCCAAAATGGGGCGAAGCGCTATCCTCACACACCGGGTTAGACCTATATACAAACTTGCAGCAAAGTTCTCTGTGTCAATTTGTAAATTATCCGACACGTACATCTAACATCCTAGATCTTGTCTTAGCCTCATCAGAAAACATAGTGAGTAATGTTATTGTAGGAGAAGAATTTAGTACAAGTGATCATCGCACAGTTACATTTAACATTAAAATCAGTGAAGACAATGTCAGGGCCAGTTGCAAGAAAGTGCCTGACTTTAAGAGGGCAAATTTAAAGAAATGAAAGCCAATTCTTGGTGCAGGTAACTGGCATCCTATTGCCAAAACTTTAGATATCACTGATGCGTAGAATCATTTTACAGAAACCCTCAACAGTGTTGTCAGGTTATGTATTCCAATGCGCAACAGAAGGTCTGCCAAAAATTCTAAACCCAAATGGTGGAACTCCGACATTAAACTTTGTCTGGAAACAAGAAATCTTGCATATAAAAATCATAATATCATAAAGAGTCAAAATTATAAAAATAAATACGATGCCCTTCAACGGAAAGCAAAAAAAATAATTAAATGCAGTAAGAAAAACCTTGAGGCACATATTGCAAGTATCAGTAAATCAAATTCCAAAGAATTTTTCAGTTACATAAGAAACAAAAAGGTAATAACTCCGACAATTGGTCCCTTAACCCGCTCCGTCCCGACCACTTTTTCACCACTGGTACCTCCCAATCCCGACCATTTTTGGACCCAAATTTTTTTTGCTAAAACTTTTGCTTTTGGTCAGAAACAATGGTCAATCACCAAGAAAGTGTTCACCGGGGTCCATAAGTGGCCTAAACAGGTATACCTTCGTTACACCTGGTACCGTGTTCTGTGTAGGTGGTCTGAGGCTCTCATGTTTTCTATGGTATTATAGGTCTGGGAAACCAATGAAAGTAAGTAGATATGTATTTATTACAAACATAAAAACAAGTGATACAAGAGTAAATTGGATTTTATACAAAAATAGAGTTGAAATAAGCATTGTACCATCGTGCGAACCGAGCAAAATCGGCCAGACTGGTCACGATGAATCACTAACATTGCTGAATCATGATACATATCATTTTTTCTACTTACATAATACATCTCCAATAACATTATACCATTTTACGTTTTATTGAACTGTTTTTACGTATTCACAGGCCTTTCGATAACATTTAGTGTAATGTTAGCGCTTATTTATGTAGTGAGTGAACTCGCTGTGACTGTTGTTTCAACTCGTATTGTGTTTTTTCAACTTACATAATACTTTCCTAATAACATTATACACTTTTCCACTTTTGAGAACTGTTTTGAGATAGTTTCAGGCCATACGTAAATATTTAGCGTAATAATAGCACATAATAACACAGACAGTGAAGTCGCTATGACTACTATTTCAACTTACAACCTATTTTTGTACTTATATAATACTTCTCCACTAACATTGCACATGTTTCCACTTGATATAATTGCTATCACATAATTGGAGACCTTACTATTCTACTGAGCGGTGTGTGGGTCTGCCCTGGGCATGCCTGGCGATTATTTCACGTGCCAGCTCCCTCACAAACCCCTCAAAGGTCTCTGATACTCCTGTTGTCATGGCGTGCAGGTAGTGTGCGTTCAGGACCGTGATGTCGAGCAAGTGGAAAAAGAGCTTTTTGTACCACTTCATCGTGGTCCTGGCACAGTCAACACTGGAAATCATCGAGTCTGACTGATCCACTTGCCTCATGTTCAGATTATAGTCCAGTACAGACTCGGGTTTCCAGACGTTGTGCCTCCTCTCGCTACGGTGATCAACGGAGTCTGTGCGGTGCATCAGGGGGCTGTGTACAGTTGATAGGAGGCAAACTTCCCTGCTGTGGTTCCACAGGGTGGCAAGGATGTTATTTGCCTGGAAGAAAACCACCTCGTTCTTGTCAAGTCTCCTCCCTATCCTGACCATATGGCGATGGTTTCTCTTGACTGTACCACAGACTCCGGTGTCGTGTTGGTGGAGGAACCTAGCGAGAAGAGGGCTAGTGTACCAGTTGTCCAGGTACAACACATGATCACGATGAAGGTACTCCTCTATCATTGTCTTCACCACGGCCCCTGAGAGTCCTATACTACGATCTTCTGTTATATCTGTCTGTGCGCCCGTGTACAAGACTATGTCTTGCAGATAACCAGTCTTACAGTCACACATAACAAAGATCTTGAACCCGAAACGGTGTCTCTTGCTGAGTATGTACTGGCGAAAGGAAATATTGCCTCTCCACAACACAAGACTCTCGTCTATGACGAGGTCTCTGTAAGGATAAAATGAGGAGCGGAACATTTCCCGTAAATGATCAAATACCAGCCTAATTCTCCTCATTTTATCAGTGTTATTTGCATTAGCTGGATCTTCTGCATCAAAAAAGTGGAGGCGGCCAAGAATCTGCTGAAACCTATTACGACTCATCACCTTTCCAAAGAAAGGTGTGAGGATCATTGGGTCAGTTGTCCAGTATGCAGGAATTTGGTTTTTTCTTACCACACCCATCAAGAGAACCAGGGCAAAAAATAAGAACATCTCAGAAATTGTCACAGGATAGTCATACTGCTGGGAATGCCTGCTCGTTGTTCCCAAACGTTCACTTTCACGGAGCTGTGTTCGTGAAAATATGTTTGTCTGTTCCACTATGCGCCCCACAAACGCCTCCCCAAAGAACAAGTGGAAGAAATCCACCCTAGTGGAACCCGCATGCACACCTGGAGCCGTGCAACCAGACCGCCACTCCTCAGTGAAAGGGTGAATGATGGGAGTAAAATTACTCCCATCTTCCCAGTTCCACGAGACACCACCGTCTCCGGCCACGTCCCCATCGTCGGCTTCGTCACGGTGGGGAGGTGAGGGTGGTGGGGGAGGTTGGGGAGGTGGAGGGCGGCGCCTTTCATCACTCGCACTTCTCTTCCCTCTCCCTTTTCCTTTACCCTTTCCCTTCCCTTTCCTTCCTTTCCCCACATCCTGGGGCTGTGGGGAGGAAGTTTGGGAACATTGTGGGGTGAAAGACGTGCTGGGGAATGGCTCCACCTTCTCTCCCCTAGGCCTACGTGCACCACGTGCTCGTGCTGCCTCACTCACACCACTTTCCCTTTCACCCCGCACTCCCGCCACACCACTTTCCCTTTCACCCCACGCTCCCGCCACACCACTTTCCCTTTCACCCCGCACTCCCACCACACCACTTTCTACTTCCCCGGACAAAACACTTGGACCATACCTTATTTGTCTTCTCACCCCACCTTCTGATCCTCGGGGTGAGATTTTTTCCTTCCCCAACCATGAGGCGATATCACTTCCTAAGCCGCCGTCATCGTCATCATCCTCATCCTCGTCCTCATCAGAATCTCTCTCTAGGGGATGGAGAGAGGTCCGTGCAGGTGGTTTGGGTGCAGGCTGGCCTTCCCTTGCCTTACGATATGTCACATACCGCTTTTTCCGGGGCGAAGGGACCTCCTCATCACTGCTTGTTATTTCCTCCTCAGGCTGGACGTAATCTTGATCCACCACATCATCATCAAGTAGAGAATCACTATCTCCTGTGAAGGCATCCAGGGCAGATGCTATTTCGTCGTCTGAGAGACCTTTATGCGCCATGTCTGACCTGGGTCACTGCTAACAGGTGAGTGACTGAGACAAGGGCGAGCGCGGGTCACGCGGGGTCTGGGACGCTGCCCGCCTGGCGGCAGGTAGGGGAGGCTTGGGTAGGTGGGCGAATCGAAAATCTCGCGCGAATTTTGAAAATTGTGGAAATTATGAACCTTGCAATTGCAGGACGTTAAAGTACGTCGACGGGATTGGCAGTGACAAAACGTAAGGACGTGGAAGAACGTCGACGGGACGCCGCAGATAACGGAGAGCACACTGTGATGAAACTATGATGGCAAAAATTCTTAATACTTTCTTTGCATCAGTATTTACTACAGAAAATATACAGACGATTCCTGCTGTTTCCCCCATTCCTGTAGAAGAGGTCAACATAATCACTGACATTACAGTTAGTGATTGCGACGAACTACTTGCAATTAGCAAATTAAAAGAGAATAAAAGACCGGGACCGGACAAAATATCTCCACGTATTTTGAAGGAACTCCAGAATGAAGCCTTTATCTGAAGTTTTTATCTTATCACTTAAAAGCAGTAAGGTGCCACATGAATGGAAACTTGCTAATGTAACCCCAATATTCAAAAAAGGCAACAGAGCACAGCCAGAATACTACCGCCCAATTAGTTTAACATCGGTGATTTCCAAATTGCTTGAAACTATTATCAGAGATAAGTTTGTGAAACACTTAGAATCAAACAATCGCATCAAAGATTCTCAACATGGTTTTCGTAATAATTGCTCTTGCCTTATGAATCTGCTGGACTTTTTCTATGATATACTGAGCATGTATGACGACACTAAACCTGCTGATGTTGTGTACTTCGATTTTCAAAAGGCTTTTGACAAAGTTCCACACAAAAGATTCCTTCAGAAGCTAAAGGCACATGGTTTCAGAGGCAGTGTTTTCAGGTGGGTAGAAGACTGGCTCACCGGATGAAAGCAAAGAGTTGTAATAAACGGAAAAGAGCCTGGATAAACGTTACAAGTGGAGTGCCACAGGGTTCAGTGTTAGGTCCTATTCTTTTCTTAATATATATCAGTGATATTGATGAAGGATTATGTTGAAAAATTTCAAAATTTGCTGACGATACTAAAACAGGTAACAGAGCAGATACAGCACTGCAAAGGCAGGCAATTCAGAGAGATCTTGGTCAACTGTTTAACTGGGCCCAAGTTTGGCAAATGGATTTCAATATCAATAAATGCAAAGTGCTAAACACTGGCAGTAAAAATGTTGAGCTTGTTACAGCATGAATAATGTCCAACTTGATAGGGTAAACCATGAAAAAGACTTAGGAGTTATAATAACAAACAACTTGGAACCAAGCAAACAATGCACAGAAGCTGTGAAAAAGGCCAATAAATTGATTGGATTCATAGGCAGAAAGAGTGCAGCGAAGGATGACAAAGATGATATCTAGACTGAGAAATAAACCACACAAGGAACGTTTTGAAGCCCTGAATTTATTTACCCTAACTAAACGGAGGTTATGAGGAGATCTTATTCAAGTATTCAAAATAGTCAAAGGACATGATAACATGGCTGTTGATAAATACTTCACAGCTGATCACTCAAATTATACTAGAGGCAATGGGCATAAAATAATTGGCAAACGATTCCAGTCGCATGAAGCTAAGCATTTCTTTTTCAACAGAGTTGTAAATATATGGAATAAATTGCCCTCTAATGTAATAAATTCTAATTCAGTAATGACCATTAAAGGTCGCCTCGATAGGTATTTGTCGTCTAACCCCCAGCTTAAAACGTTTACTACTGAATAAAACACTTTTGTGTGTATAATTTTTTTTTTTTTTATTGTATTGTTTATAGCGCCTGGATCAATTTATTGAATGCAAATATATGCACAGACTAGGATATGCACAGATAGCCCTGAGTTAACGGCCACTACTCATACTTTCGACCTGTGACGGACTGTGGATCACTGAGGGTCCCTGTTAGTCAAGTGACCACCATCGGGATTTTTTTAACGTACCTGGGGTCACTGCTTCAGGAGGTGACTTGTGCTTGTCCTGCATTGGAACGCTCCTAGTTTCAGTGGAATGAACGGAGTTGGGGCCTGATTGACTGCTGCCTACCTTAATTGCACTAGGCAAGGCTGCCGCACCACCCCTGAACATCCACACAGTGCGCTGTGCAATTTCCACGCTGTGTAAGCACACACCCCATTAACTCAACGTAACCATACATGGTGTTATGCATTATTTATTTATTCGATTATTCATTTTACCTTACTATTTTCTCTTCCGGGTTATTCATACTAGTAGCTTATAGATAAAGTATTATAGAATGTAAATTTTCCTTTTCAGTCTTTCCTATGAAATTTCCATGTCAGTTTTTCTATGCTGCATGGTGGTTTTTCTCACTTTTTCTTACCAGTTTCAACTGGAGGGTTTGGAGGTGGGGGGAGCCTTCTTGCTTTACTGTTCTTATCCTTCAGCATGTAGAGTTAGATCTCGTAGTCATAGTCTACTCTGTAACAAACAGCCTTGAAAGGACCATAAGGTCTGTTGCTGTTTGCTTTCCTTTGTACTCCTTTGTATTCCTTCCTCTTTCTCCTCTTCCCCTTCTCCCATCCTCAATCCCCCACCCCCTCCTTCCCCTCCCTCCTCCATTTACCACACCACTACACCATCAACAGTACCGACACTCAAAAAAAAACAAAAAAGTGTGGAGGAAAATCAAAAGAAAAAAAATATCAGCCCATATTACAATTACATGAGAAAAATAGGCATCGGTTATGAATATGTAAACAGACTTTTGTTCCCTGGTTGAAGGATATGCCACGTATTTTGAAGTAATGTTAATACTTTCACTACCATCACGTACTTTCATTATTCATTCCTGCTGCTTCTAGATAGTTTTATTGACTAACATCAGAGTCCCCATTCCTTTTCCTAAGTAATTTATTTTAAGTACACCTTTCTGTCCTCTTCTGTGTTAAATAAATCCTTACAATATCGCGATACTATTTATTAAAAAAAAAAAAAAAAAAAAACTTACGAAAGGGTATTAATCATCCATATCCAAGAATAAATCGCTGAGATGTCAGGGCGCTCACTTAACCGACGAGAATACGAGCCTAGGAGTCACACAGTCTTCATTAACCCCTTCGGTACGAGAGGCCTGA
Source organism: Coenobita brevimanus (assembly GCF_032717465.1). Classification (NCBI taxonomy): domain Eukaryota; kingdom Metazoa; phylum Arthropoda; class Malacostraca; order Decapoda; family Coenobitidae; genus Coenobita; species Coenobita brevimanus. The sequence goes on from NC_136954.1 coordinate 34,192,097, forward strand.
ATCACCAGAGAAAAAAAAAAAAAAAAAAAAAAATCGTCATCGCATTCAAGGGATTTCACTACGGTGTCCTACTTATATATTTTTGTTTTTCTTGTTGTATCCAGACGATGTTATCCAGCTGACGAGTACTACCAAAAGGCTTATACAAGGCTTCATCTAATCCCTCCAGTTCGAAAAGTCTGCCCCAAGCTGAGTAAAATCGTCTGACGGTACTAAAAATACAGCGAAAAATATGACCTGGGGCTAAAAGTGGGTTAAGGTGCCTCGTGATTTACAGGTGCTTTCACAGGTGCAGGTTAATTACTTCACTACGATGACCTGTATTACTTTATTTTCATCTCCAGACGATTTTACATAAATTGAGAGACTCTAGAAGTCAAAGGGTTAATGAGGGGTATCTTTAACCCCTCCGGTTTTTTAGATCTATAAAATAAATAAAATCGTCTGGTGGCAAATAAGTATGAAGATTATGTCAGAGTTAAGGAACGAAATTTGATATATATATTTTGTTCATAATTTGCCTGCCTGCTTCATGATTCTTGGTGTTTAAAGTTTGCTTATACTAATAGTTCTTCATACTTACAAATTTGTCAGTTTCCGTGTCCATAAATTCAGCCGTTTAATTATTTCCTCTGATTGACTTCTGTACCTTCAAATAAATAACCTTTTGATGTGTGTGTGTGTGTGTGTGTGTGTGTGTGTGTGTGTGTGTGTGTGTGTGTGTGTGTGTGTGTGTGTGTGTGTGTGTGTGTGTGTGTGCGTGCGTGCGTGCGTGCGTGCGTGCGTGCGTGCGTGTGTGTGTGTGTGTGTGTGTGTGTGTGTGTGTGTGTGTGTGTGTGTGTGTGTGTGTGTGTGTGTGTGTGTGAGAGAGAGAGAGAGAGAGAGAGGGGGGAAAACCAGTGCATGAGCTTTAGGCTATGGTAAAAAAAAATAATTATATATCGGTGGCGCAATATTGCACGGCTGTTATTAATGTCCTCAATAAAGCCTCATTAATTTAGATTTCAATAAACAAGCGAGGCACAATGGCATATTTACCAGATTCATAGAGATATATAAAACAAACAGCCCACCAGCCAACCCAGCAAAATTGTCTCTGTGAACCCGTCTGATGTCACAACAGTTTCAAAGTTGGCACAGATTTCATAGGCTGATGCTTTTGTCAGAGTTGGAGCTGATAAACAACACCAGTTTGTTATGACTGCTATGTACTGCCGCCTCAGAAGTTCCGTTGCTCCTGTAGCCTTCCGTTACTCGTTACCTTTATTACGGTACTTCACACTACACCAGGCTAAAACTCACAAATACACTAACAAGACAGACTGTAGTGACGATATGCAACTACACTCAAACTGAAATCATTTTCAGAGTTACACCAGGAAGAGGAACAGAACTTTTGGTGGCAACAGTGCTTCAATGCAGTCATGTCATTGGAGGAGAGAGAGAGTAAGATGTTAGCAAGACTGTAATATCTTTTACTCTAATTTCAAGAACTCATCAACAGCATCCCATATTTCAGAGTGCAGTCCGCAAGGGGTACAGAAAGGTTAGACAGGTTTTCTCACCATAACATGCAAATTTCCGTCGATAACCGATTCGTCTCTACATCCTCGCCTTTCCTGTTTAACAATAAATCGATTAATGTTCTTTAACCATGTTGGAAAGGCCGGTAAATCATCATCATCATAATAAATGAGACGGGAGAGAATTATAATTGTATGCTCAAACTTGCCAAAGGGAACCCAGCACCCCAACCTTTTTATGGCTATGTATGGGATGCATTTGCTTACGAATATTAGGGTTAACCAATATACTTATTATTTCAGTGATGCGCTCCAGTTTAGGAAAATATAACAAACTGACAAAGGAGAATAAGAAAAACTAAAAAAAAAAGTATAAAGTTCTAGTATATTTAAGAAAATGAAACCTAAGGAATGAAATTATGTTCAACGAAGAGAAACCTAAGAAACACAAATGTGAAATCAGGCTGATACGAAACAAAAAATATCTCATGAAAAGAAATGAATAATGATAACTGACAGAAAACAATGATAATAATGCTTAAAACGTATATCTGCAGGGAAGAAAGAGGAATACAGTGCGACAGGAAACTGACATGGAGAAGCTTTAAAGTTTTGCTGCATGTCATCACTATGCAAGTAAAACATAGATATACCAGTGACACACACACACACACACACACACACACACACACACACAAGGAAATGAATGATTTGTTGGGTAGTAACTTTATATAAAGCAGCCCGTCTTCTCGTCAGGTACGGAGGTTCCCTATCACCTCTCCCTTAGCTATTTATTTTTGGATACGGCTTGTTTAGATAATTTTGTAGGTTTATGCTGTGTATGGCAATTTCAGAAGGATTTATGTAACAGAGACGGACAGTAAAGTATAATAAACAAAATGAATCACTTAGGAAAAGGTTATAGGGACCTTTCTTAACCGATGAGAACACCAGCCAAGAAGTCAAAGGGTTGGATTCTAAGGCACATTTACGGTGAATCTTCTCTAGTAACTCAAGCTCGTATTTTACAGGACGACCAAAAGGTGTACAGAATCTTACCATATCTCTTTTGTCTGAAAATAATTAAATAAATAAATGGTTCAAAGAGAAAAATTATATCGAACATTTTTTTCCCTTTACTTTTCTTATTCTTTTCTTTTTATGCAGGAAGGGTATGGACAGGAGAATGAAGAAATTTTCCATATCTTGTCCTTCTTGTGAAAATAAATCCAAGTTACGACACGGGATCGATTGCAAGTAAATTCGAGAATCCCACCCACGGTTTCGCTGGTGAGAGAGAGAGAGAAAGAGAGAATTATTATAGTCACTGCTACAGCCAATTCCTATAGCGATATTTGTTGACTTTTTCAGTTATTCCTAACAGAGACGCAATTCTTTCAGTAGCAGGATGTCTTTTCTTCTCTCTCTCTCTCTCTCTCTCTCTCTCTCTCTCTCTCAGGCCGATTTTATTTTACTTATTAAAGGTCTTTCGTATCGAAGGGGTTAATGGATGTTTTATAGGCCCCCTCTAATTCGAAAATACTTTTTTTTTTTTTTAAGCTGAATATAATCGCTGGTACAGGGATGAATAAAGTAATATATGACATCAAAGTGTACTGCTGGATAAAAACAAATAAATAAATGAAGAAAAATACTGTCATCGTAATGAAAGGGGTAGATAATCTGATGTGCTCCTCTATCGATATCTGCTGCCAGAGATCTTTTATGGTGAATCCCAATTTAAAAATAAGAAATGAATTCGCTTTATTTCCCAAGAGGATGAATTCCGCTCCCATGGTGAAAACATTTTATCCGATTCCCTTCACCGCCAAAAAGAAAATAAAAGGGATTATTGCTTTTTGTTCTGCCTAGTGCCTCTCTCTCTCTCTCTCTCTCTCTCTCTCTCTCCCCAAAACTGAAAACATCAAACACCGTCCAAAACGAACCACAAATCTATTTTCGTTCACAAGCAATGACGGGAGGGCTCAATGGCGGGGCTGCACGGAGAGATGGCGACAAGCATGACAGAGACTGGATGGGGTGGGGGGAAGAGAATATAACCAGAGAGAACACAGATTAATAACCCATCTTCTTTGTCACCATCTTACACTTTTCTATGTCACTAAAAAGGGATCTAAAATTGCGAGGTTGCACAGAAAGATCTCGACAACGACACTGGTAGGGGAGAGGCAGGGAATATTAATGCAGGGCAAAGTCACACCCACAGCCAATAGTCTTATACTACGAGGCACAGAGACTAAATCACACCTTTTACTTGGAGATTTATTATTCATACCACTAATTTTTATCATGCTGTACATTACTGAAGCAAACGATATCGATACAAAGATTTTTTTAGTGTGTGTGTGTGTGTGTGTGTCCGACACTGGGCATAGGCTTCACAGCGTGTTCCCAAGGCCCAGTAGTTGTCCTATATTCCATACACCTCTACGTGGTAAAGAGGGAAAATAAGGATGTATTATGCACAATAAATCGCTATGGAAAAGGTGTTACGAAACCAATGTCATCAATAATACCACTCCATCCCTGTCACCGCACTATACCGACGTATACCAGCCTATACCACAGTGGTATGCGTAGAGCGTGTGAGGTCCTATTAACGCCTTCATTCCGATGACGTATTTTGTTTTATTCTCGCTTCCTTCATACGATTTCCTTCAACTTCGGGAAACATCAGGTTAGGAGTCACTGGAAACTTTTTAACACCGTCATTGCAGATGTTCTCTTGAAAACCCGTCACTGCAGATGTTCTCTTGAAAACCCGTCACTGCAGATGTTCTCTCTTCAACCCGTCACTATAGATGTTCTGTCCATATGTATAAAAATCGTCTGAAGGGAGAAAAACTACAAATGACACGTGCACCACTGTAGTGAAGGGCTTTATGTAGGATATTGATAAAATCGGTCTGTTGTGGCCACCCTCATCACCACACATCACATTTACTATCATCGTTACTGCTTTTGCCACCTTGCGTCACAATCCTACACCACACTCACCACTTCCCTGAGAGAGAGAGAGAGAGAGAGAGAGAGAGAGAGATTAAACCAGCATACTATCACCCTACATCGTCACCACTACCATCACCAAACTCACTTTCACCACCACCATCATAACCACACTCACCCTCACCACACTATTTCAGCCTACACGTCGAGGGGTCAGGCTGGCAGGCAGGGATTCGTAATATATAGAGGAAAAAACGAAAACAAAATCTAGTAGAGTAAAAGCTTCTCCTGTAGGAAAAAAAAAAACATTAACCCGTTATAAGAGTGAGAAATAAGGTTTTACGACAAAGCCGTCATGGGATCGAAGTTCGCATTTAAAGCCAAATACAAAATCTTCCTATTCTGAAAGGTCGAAAATATGGTTTAGGCGATGACGATGCTGCTGGTGATGATTAAAACAACTGGAAGTATGGTTATGACGATTATAACATTCTGTACACTACCTGGTCCTTATCAACTTTTAACAGAAAACCTTTGATGGCTTCCCCACTCCCTCTTTTGAGATATATATCAGGGGCGTACCTAGAGATCTGGGGGCCCGGGGGGCTAGGATCTTTGCTGGGCCCCCCTCCTGGAGAGAACCTAGCCCCCCTCATTCTCAAATCTTATCTAATATCTCAGCCGGGATTGTCGGGATGATAAATATATATATTTTTAAATATTAAATAACAAGCCTATAAATTTTTTTGGCTTTTGGGGGCCCCCCCCTCTATTGGGGGTCCGGGGGAGCAGTTTCAAACAGCCCCCCTCGCCCCCCCCTCAGGTACGCCACTGATATATATATATATATATATATATATATATATATATATATATATCTGTGGTAGAGTGTGCGTTTCGTACACGGGTGAGCCAGGGTTCGCGCCCCGCCAGGGTAATAAACTTTGGGAGCGTTCACCCGACCACGTACTGCATTGGCGGACACAAGGGGTGCTCTGGTTGAACCAGTGTCGCATACTATAAAATATGCTTGTACCCAGTCGGCTTGCGCGGGCCGGTTACACTTGGTTCACAGACTACACACACATCCAAAGCCACTCCAACACTACAATTACATTTACAAGCACTTCTCACCCTACACACAATCTCTACCAGACAGCCTAAGCCAATTGGTAGAGATACATTGGCTGTATCGTCCAGAATTCGGTCGGGATAGGCCGGTCCTGTAGTGGATACTCAAACGGCTGATGATGATGATGAGATATATATATATATATATATATATATATATATATATATATATATATATATATATATATATATATAATTTATTTATATTCATGTAAGCATATGTATGTAATATATATATATATATATATATATATATATATATATATATATATATATATATAATTTATTTATATTCATGTAAGCATATGTATGTATATATACCGTGTGTGTGTGTGTGTGTGTGTAGCTTGCCCGTATTTTAAATGTGTGGAAATAGCTTTCATACGACACATAACTAACTCCGTCCTCCAGTCATGAATTAACCTACAGATAATGTGTATAGAAGACACCACACACACTCAAGCCATTGCCACACACGTAAACACAACCCAAACACTGCGAACGTTTTCTTTCTAAAATATTTATGGCCAATCTCGCCACCGTACCTAATTATGACTTACGAATATTTCTGAAAAGTTTACGATACCTGGTGAGGGGATGTATTTCACGCCTTCATTTGGCGACACTTTGGAATTTTATCTCATTGTCTCGTTCACTCCGGACACGACAACGCTCATTCAACCAAAGGGGCTGACAAACACTTAAATTATGGCTCTCGACGGCACAAATGTCCTTAAGGCTGACACATTATGCTAAGTCCCAATTTTCCCCAAGAATACTACCAGCACCAGTCGAATTTACATCCAGGTCCCAAAGGGTGCTGAAAAAGGCTTAGATTTTGCCCACTGACTACACAGGTTATTAAAAGAATCAGTATTTGCTAAGCCACCATTTTCCTCCATAACACGTCTGCGGTAGCCATTTACATTCAGGTCCATAATTTCACTGCTAGGCGAACAGCGACAAAAGATGTAGCCTATTATATCTACTGTATGCCTATTGACTACAAGAGGCCTATAGTGACAGTAAAACAGTTTTTGCTGAGTCCCAGTCATCCTATAAGATACGACCTGGAAGTCACTTCATATTCAGGTCCCCAGCAGTACAGTCGGCATCATAAATCCTGTCCTATTTCCTGTTTTTCTCTCCATGAACTTTGAAAATCAGTAACGGTGAATCCACAGCAGAGGACACTGTTGACTTCATTTGGCCTCAGTACAGTGCCATCAGTGTCTCTAAATGCATCACACCGATTTTCGAAGTGCATCGAGAGTAAATCAGGAGAGGCGACAGTATTTTTGATGCCCACAGTACTGCTGAGTGAACAGAGGCTAGGAACAACAGGGAGACTCAAATGTGAGAGTTCCGAGACTTAGATCAGCATAATCATCACCACATCATTAAATAATCAACCATCATCATCATCACTATCATCATTGCTATCATCATCATCACTACATCAAATCATCAATCATCATTATCATCACAAACATCATCACCCTCACCATCATAACATCACTATCATCACCATCACCATTATCATCATCATCACATCATTAAATCATCAATCATTATCAACATCACATCATGATAATCACATCATCACCGTCACACCATCATCTTCACATCATCACCATCATAATCATGAACATATAAGGATGGGGTGAGGCAGGATCTAAAAACAAAGAAATGCAATGTACCATCCGATCAATTAAACACCTCTAAGAGCGAGGTCTCGTTGCCACCTTGCCGCTGCGGGTCTAAAGGGTGTGACAGCAGCACATACTTGTACAGTGAGATTTCCTTGCAGATTCCCACACCTCGAGCCATTGCAGTGGGGGCGACCATACAGCAGTCCAACTAAAACCATGGAATTTTATGCAGCTGAGAGTGAACTATACGTGTCGGAGTACTAATTTTCACTATTTACCCTCTATTCCACGTAACACCCGTCGATTTTACAGAATTCAGCAGTATCTGAGTTACTGGAGCCTGTGTTAAAATGAATGCGGTGTATTATACAGTACAGTCGCCATCATTAGTTCTCTCTCTCTCTCTCTCTCTCTCTCTCTCTCTCTCTCTCTCTCTCTCTCTCTCTTCGTCACTCTTTTCTTATTTGTTTTGTATACTGCCCCTTACCATGATCTGGTTTATTATTTACTTTTTTTTTAAATATGAATATGGATTGCGTAAATTCCACACAAGCGGTTATTAACGTTCAAGAGAGGGCCGCCTTCACGTGGTGGAACCGATATTGTCATGTGGTTTCGTTGCCTGGTTGTGCAAAGGTCCATCGCCTCCCTCCCAAACCCACGAGGGGAGGATAGTGGCAACTTCAGCCTACAGTCCATCGGGTTCATGTTATAATACCCTGAGAAACATCATCATCATCATCAACAACAACAGCAACAAAAACAATAGAAGTGACGTAATATAAGCAGAATATCATCGTCTATAATCTTTTCACCCTAACTTCGCAAAGATTTCCATCCCTTTGCAGCTAATTTCACGTAGCTCAGTGGTAGAAAAAGAGAATACTAGGCCTCCACATCCTTTCCACAGCACTTCTTCGTGACTAGCATATTCTAGTGTTACTCTTCAAGCAACTTAGCATTCAAGACGTGGAGATGATAACTTTGGGCCAAGTTAAAGTAAAAGGAGTACAGAGGCAGCAGGATTAAATTGTATAAAAGCGTCATCCAGAGTCAGAGGGTTATTGCTTTCAACAGTTTAACTTTTGCTGCGGGAGCTATATTTTACTTCATAAAACTGTGTGCACTGTTAGAATACAACAGTTTCTCCCCGGCTTGGACCCTATCAAAGTTTAAAACGCAAGGACACTCGAAGTTAGGCCGAAATCGTTTGATAATGTGGTCTTTGTTGGTGCCGTGGCCCCGAGCTTACCTGAACGTGAACCCGGTGGACTGCAGGTTGAAGATGCCCTTCTCCTGCAGTCTACCCTCCTTATTATGGGGTATGACTGAGTTTAACGGCATTTGTGTTATCAGCCAACTTCCCCGTCTGGTTATATCAGTGAAATCGCGTGCAGGCGTCCCTCTCCAGCATCATATCACCCAAGTATATACAATTTTAGCATGTGGGGTTGTGCATGTAATTCTTCTATTTTAATAATTCACGACACTGAACCCCACACACACACACACAGAACGCACGCATGAACACACACACACACACACACACACACACACACACACACACACACACACACACACACATATTTTATTTAGTCGTATATTTACGTAATATTCGGTCTATAAAAACTTGTCTAGGAACCCTCCAAGCCCCATAGAGAGTTACAGTCTCCCTCATTCTCCCTTTAGATCCCCACACCTCCCTTCCCTCGTGTCCGTAAAATTAGTTTGATGCTGCCTCTGCTGACACCAATGGCTTTTATGGCAAGGGGTTCGTTGGCAGTGATTTGATATGATCACAATAAAATGCCCTGCAGTGATCTCTGAGACTCCACTGGTGACTGGGCAGATTGTGTGTGTGTGTGTGTGTGTGTGTGTGTGTGTGTGTGTGTGTGTGTGTGTGTGTGTGTGTGTGTGTGTGTGTGTGTGTGTGTGTGTGTGTGTGTGTGTGAGAGAGAGAGAGAGAGAGAGAGAGAGAGGGGGGGGGGGCGAAGGAAAGGGAAGGGAAGGGAGAAGTAGAGTAATTAAAAGTGAGGAAAAAGGAAGAAGCGAATAAGGAAGATCGAAGCAAAGAGGCAGTAAGAAGAGAGAGGAAAGGTAAGAAGGTAGGTGTGGAAAGCAGACTTGCTAAGTAGGCAGAAAGATAAAGCACGGGGGAGAGGAAGGAGGGACAGCTAGTCAGGCAGTGAGGAAAAGGAGGAAAAAGTAGCCAGTCTGTCAGGCAGGCAGGCAAGTCAGCAGAAGAAGCACGGAGGAGAGGAAGAAATAAGAGTTAGGGAAGGAGGCAGGCATGCAGACAGTCAAGCAGGCTGGCTGGCTGAGGAGGCAATGAAGGCAGGGAAGGAGGTATGAAAGGTAGGAGAATTAGGCAAACAGGCAAGAAGGGAGGAAGGAAGGAGGAGGGCACAAAAGATAGGGAGAAGTTGTAAGGCAGAAGAAGCAGGCAGGCAGACGGGGAAACACTAAAACACTCCATCAAAATTAGAAAAAGGTAAGTCTTTCTCCTTAGCAGTAAAATCTCTCTCTCTCTCTCTCTCTCTCTCTCTCTCACCAACCATCGCCTCATTTACCTTATCGAATTTCGTAGAAGGGGAAGTAAAGGTAAACAGAATTCTATCTCATGAGTGTTTCTCCTCTCAACATATCAATTTCCAGACAGGATATATTTCTTGGTATATAACGCTTTGAGGCTCCTATTTGTACAGTAATCAAGTCTCCTCGGCAGTTATTTATTACAGAAAGTAATTTTGATTGGTCATACTTTACCCTTTCAATAATCACTCCGGTTTGACTGTGAACTGTATGGAAGCTGCACAGTACGTGAAAAGATAAACACAGCCATGATGAAAAATTCGCTGACACTTTCCCGTTGGTTGAGGCGATGGAAGGCTTTATATGAACAAGTTTTATGTGACAGCAATATGACGCACACAACAAACGAGTACGAGAAGGAAGGCTACTGTCTGTTATTTGGGGAAAACTGAGCAATATTTGGCTGGACACAATGCTGGCAGGGGATTGTCGGTGAAGTATTGCCCATGGCTGTACATTCGGCCACACGTTAACCTGGGACAGTGTTTGTGTGAAATGGAGGTCTGACTACAACATTCGACGTTCATGCATCATAGTTACTTGGTCATTTCAATAAATATTTGACACCGTTCATTCATGTCAATGTCACCAACAAATATGATTATGTCAGAGTTGTCAAGTGTACCAAACGTTACACCTCTGCTACACACTGATGCTGTACCAGGTTCATATGTTGCCAACTGTACATTATGCAATCTTATATTACTCTTAAGATTAAGGGCGTTTATAAATACAGCCCCAAGAGACCAGCAGGCCGAGGTGCAGTCGAAGAAACAACCATCTTTACAGTTCGTCCGAAGAAAATTTACAACTGACGAAACAACGGGAATGCCATCCCTTCTAATACGTAATTCAGATGGTTTACATTCTCTCCTATGGGTTCGTTCAAACTTGTGCCCGTATTCTCGTCGGTAAAGGAAGCTCCCTAACACATTTCCCTAGGCAACTTATTATGCCTGTTACACTTTGCTGTCCATGTCCGTATTACAAAAATCACTAATATCCCCATACACTGCATAAATAACATGCAAATGGATAGTAAAAAAAAAAAAAAAAAACGAATCAAAAAATAAATCGTTAAGGAAGAGGTGCTAGGAAGCCTCATTAACTGACGAGAATATGAGCCTTAGAGATAAGGAAACTGCTGCAATGAACGCGTCTACGGCACAAGGAGAGGAATAACAGCAGCAGTTACGAAGTTCAGGCGAAACACGCGTTGTATGCTAAGTTGTGATCAACAGTTCCTTTACTCAGTCTCCAGTCCCTGTTAAATCCTATACAGACTTGCTATGTAAGTACGAAATAAAATAAGTTGCGACCCTGCTTAGGAATCATGTTAAAACTATACGGTATGGTCAATTGTTCCTTTACACCGTCTTGACATCCCCTGATAACTTACATCTTGCTGAGCGAAAAAATAAAAAAAATAAATACAAAGTCATCTAAAAAACCAGGCCACGACATAGCGACATCGTGCTGAACCAAATCAACAACAATGCAAACGATTACTCTCGCTTCTCTGCTTCTCTTCAACCATCCCAAAACCTCGTCAGAACTTAATGATGTCTTGAGGTCTTGCTAAATAAAACAGCAATAGTGAAACGGGTTGTAACTTGCTCCTTGCTAGTTTTTTTACATCGTCTCATAATGCTGTCAAATCCTACCCACATTTTGCTAAACAAACTGACAGTCATTAATCTAAGCCTTCTTATTGTAACAAGGCCTGGGTGGGCTGAGACACTGCTTTGAGACAATGAAAATAAAGACAAAGTTTAGGTTTATTTCACGATTGTTATAAAGCAGACAATCCATTTGTCTTAGGTTACAATCTATTTTCCTGAAGTTAAACATATTTTTCTTCAGCTACAATCAGTTTTTTAAAGTTACGATCAGTTTTTCTTATGCTACAATCTATTTTTCATAAGTTACTATCTATTTTTCTTAAGTTATAATCTATTTTTCTTGAGTTACAATCTTCATTTACATTAAGACACACAACAATCAGACATACACCCATGTCCTTCACTGCACTGCTATGTGAACAGATACATGAAGGAAACGAATTATGTCCAACAGTCTGACGTAATCGATAATCAAACTCAGGGTTATTCCAAATGCGGCCTGGACATTTTTTTATGCACCCCCGGCTCCCTTGATATGGAACCCTAGATACAAAAAGTAACGACCGATCACAACCCTTTGGCTGAGATTTCGGCTTGCTTTAGACGATGTAGTTATCGTTGAAACAATCCCAGAGCACTAATACTTTTATATATTGTATTACGACTCAAGTTTTGACTGGGAATAACTTAATGAAAGACTAACTTACTGAGCTCACAGAAACTCAACAAATCCAAAGGGTAACTATGATGTCTTTCTGATCTCGCACTTTCTACTGTCTTGTGATTGTGTTCACCGGGAGAGGAGACTGGCCATGATGAAAGGGGATAGAAGCAGTCCCCAGTAACCCAATAGAATACGATGCCACTTTTTACACACCCTTCTTGCAACTGTCCTGCAATTTCGTTCTGCAATGAGACCATGTTGAAGGGGGGGAGGGAGTTACACTAACTACCTAGAAGAGATTTTATTCACATGGAGGAATCCTCTTGATATAAAGAGTTTAACCAGTCTTTCATCCAGACCTTGCAGTTCGAAAGTCTCTTCCGGATTAAGTAAAATTTCTGAAGGCAGAAAGAAAGAAAAAAAAAAAAACGAGGGGGGGTGGATGTGTGTGTGTGTGTGTGTGTGTGTGTGTGTGTGTGTGTGTGTGTGTGTGTGTGTGTGTGTATTCTCGTGGTAACCAGTTTAAAATATGAAATTGTAGAAGGAGCCTGAAAAATGTTAATACAGACTTAGTAGTAAAAGGTATGGTTTCTACAAGAGCCTTTGACTGCCTTGTTATGAGGAGATGAGGCGTATTTTCACCAGTTAAGGTGGTGCGGGCCTAAAACTGTGTCAACAACAGTTTAAGCCTTACGACGTTTTCATGGGAGATTTTCAAGAGGCGGGGAATATTGCGTTAAGGAAGAGGAGGAACGTGGGTAGGAGAAGAGGGACTGAATATAAACTGGCTGTGGAAAGGTGTGGGATGAGTTAAGCTGGGGTTGAAAGGTATGAAATAGTTAGGTAAGGTGAGGTCAGGATGGGTTAGGTTAGGTTAGATTTCGTTGGTCGGGAAAGACTGCAATTATTTACCTCTAGGAAAGAAAATTTTGACCATAACTCTCTACTAACGGCAACACTACTATCCACAGAAAACTTACAAACACAAGAGATATGACATAACACCAAACTACAATCAACAAGAACCATTACATCCACCAATATCACCCATCCACCACAACCACCATGAACAACAACTACAACCATCGTCCACAACTAACACGATCATCACTACAACCACCATGTCACCGGGTTTTTGAGAATTTTATATTAAATAATAATATTCTATAATACTTTATAATGTTGCTTGTAAATATGGACAATGAACTGACTTGTGAAATCAAGCAGTTTTTACTTTATGCCGGCTTACTTCGCTGATTCTCTAAGGACGAGAATTTATTTACTTTCTCAGCAGTACGCAGCAGCGACTAATTACTCAAAAATGCTGTTTGTTAGTACTGCTAGCCTCACGAGAAAGTGACTCCACCCCTGACAATCAATAACTAAAACTAATAGTAATAAACAGGTTCTTGCTGGTGCATTAACTCCTGGTTGGACAACGAATTTAAGTTTGATGCAAAAGGACTGACTTCAGTACCAGTTATGAATAATGCAAAGCGTTCGTGCAACTAGAAGCGGCAACTAAAATAAGCTTAATGTGGAGAAATAAAACAAGAGTTTACATTACATTAAGCTTAAGAAAAAGAACTGTAAATTTATTAATTACAATGAAATAAATTCACGTTACATGAGTCTCAAATGAATTCAAAATAAGAACACACTCACTGGCTCACTCAAAAGCTAAACTCTCAAGCCTAGGAAAAACGAAAGGAAATACTGGTCAGAAAAGGGGGGGGGGCTAGGCAGGATGAACTGGGCATCGTTACGTAGGAAGGACACTGCACCACGCTGAACCTCTACGCCAGATCACACTGAGTGGAGACTTCAGGAACTCGCTGTCGCTGGGCCAACAAACCCGCTCCCACGGCGCTCTAATCCTGACTGAATTCAAACTGCGAGGCAAGGGCTGGGACCAGCCGCGCCCGCTAACTGCTAACGGAAAAAATGTGAGCGATGCATGCCCACAACAATCCACTCAGCGAAAGTGCCAATGTCGCACACAAGGATGATCACTTATGAAACAGTGAAAAATGTTCTGAAAACACTCCCAATCGGGTGAATACGGGGACGGTTAAACTGAGTGACAAACAGTGGAAATTCCACTAGAATTAGTGGTTTTCCACCAAAGATCAATGTCACGAGTTCGTTTAGATACAGAATCGCGCCAATTCGTGACACACCACAACTACAACAATCAATTTCACCACGGCCTATGAGCAAAAGTACAACCATCAACCACAATTATCCCATCCACCAAAGCAATCATCGCCAACAACCACAATTACCACGACTACAACCAACAGTACAACCACCAACCACAACTACCTCATCAGTCAAAGCCATGACCACCAACCAACACCACTACCACCATAAACAACTACAACCACAAATACAACCACCAACCACATCAACCCTATCAATCAAGGTTCCCACTACTAACAGCCACAACTACTACAATGAACCACACCTACATCCATCAAACGTTATCACATCACCAACTGCTATAACCATCAATCACAAATCACCATCAACCAAACCCACCATCACCAAGACAACCACCAGTCAAAACTCACACCAAGAACTACAACCGCCAACCACAACTAATTTGGGGGAGGCGGTGGCTCAATCGGTAGAGAGGTGGCCTGCAGTCCTACCGGACCCAGGTTCAAATCCCGGCTGGGGCAGGGAACAGTTTAAGGATTTGAATTTCACAAAATCAGACTTTACTGATCTACCAAAAGACCCGCCGACATGTCGTAAAAATACCCTCGCTGATACCAATACACCAGTCCTGTACAAGACAGCTCTAGCATGTATTCAATATGGACGGTGGGTGTTAGCGCCGAAATGGTGACATGTAGAGGTGTATGGTATGTAGGAGGACTGCTGGGCCGTGGGAGCAGGCTGTGAAGCCTATGCTCAGAGTCGGACACATTAAAAAAAAAAGAAAAAAAAAACTCGAATAAATACAACACTCTTTCACTACCCTAACTAAAAACAACAAGTATCACCATCAGCCAAAGTCCACCACCACCAACAACTACCATCCACAACAACCAAAAAAAAAAAAAAAAACTAACTCGGTCAACTGCAACTACCACCCCAACGTGAAACTACTCAACAACTACATCGACCAACCACAACAACCAACCACTTTTACAGTCACAGCTATAATCATTGACAACTACAACCACTACCGCAACTACCACCATGAACCACAACCACTAATTTGAGCAACCACCAATCACAGTTACTAACAACAGCTATCACCAACATGTACAGCCATCCTCCACAACTACCAACCAAGGTCTAGTGATATCAACTTCAGTCACCATCACAACTACCACCAAATACCACAGCTGTCAACCACTGCAACTGCCAGCAACCACAACTCCCACCAAACCAAATCTACAGTCAATAGCCACAGCTACCAACCACTTTTGCAACTACAACTATCGCCAGCAACAAGCACTACCACCAACAACTACAGTAACAAGCACTGATGAGGAGCCTACGCGTGGTGGCTCTGTGCATGGTGAAGCGATGCAGTTGCAGCGTCCACCCAGGACCCAAACCACCTCATATTTCCATGCACCTCGTCGTGGGGAAGGTCTCTGACCTGACCTTGGCGAGGCGCTCTCGACCACAAAGGGGCGCCCGTTGCCTACACGGTGTATGCACTGTACTGTACCTGTAGGACGGTCCCACAGAAGCAGTTGCTTACCTATGGTCGACGAGTCTTCTCAGCCAGACATACCAGAGTTAAGCAACAACAACAATTAACAACAACAACCACAACCACAGCTACCATCATCAAGTACACAGAAACAGGCAACAACAATGATATCGACACTCGCAAAGCTCTTACGGTTTTCTGCCAACTTTTTTATTTTTTATACTCCACATACTGTGACCGTGACAGTCTGTGTGTGTGTGTGTGTGTGTGTGTGTGTGTGTGTGTGTGTGTGTGTGTGTGTGTGTGTGTGTGTGTGTGTGTGTGTGTGTGTGTGTGTGTGTGTGTGTGTGTGTGTGTGTGTGTGTGTGTGTGTATGTGTGTGTGTGTGAATCTGCTTTGCTGAATCTGCGTGGGTTTATCTACTTTTGTTTATGCTTTCGTGTGTATGTGCGTGCGTTCGGGTGCGTACAAGTGCGTGCTTTGGGTACGTGATCTGAAGAAACATTAATTATATGGGAAAATATATTCTGCATTTCTGTTTGTACACATCCAAATTCTGACATTCTGAACTGTCCCAACGCCTTTATCGATCTTTTAGCTGAAGAAAATCGTCTGGTGTTGGCATAATTATGGTGTAAGAGAAGATTACAAGCCTCAGGTATTTTGCACTGTTATTTTTTCATATCGGGAGTGCAAAATCGTGACCCCAAATTCTAAATATCTTAAAGCAAAGTAGGTCTATAACGAAACCAACAACTTTAAAGCAAAGTAGGTCTATAACGAAACCAACAACTTTCAATTATCATGATCGAAGGTCTTTAATCCCATCAGGTCAAAATCCTGGTATTTATTTTGACTATTTTTACATCGTTTTCATTCAGCTTTTAACACTTCAGTCCCATGATCTCTTCCCCTGTTCTCGCTACTATATTTCTTTCACTTTAACTTGGCCTAGATTTTCACCCTTTTGCAGATTTTTCAACAAAGCTTATTGGCAAAAATGATAATAATACCGACATGCATCGTTTTCATTACACTTCTTCATGACTAGCATCCTATTCTAAAGCTAATCAATCTATTGTTACAGCTCAGCATTTAAGATGGTGAGGTGGTAATTTTAGGCCATGTTAGAGGAAAAACCGCATAGCAGATGATATACCGTAAATAAACTGGAAGACTTTTAGATAAGGTGGAAGACAGGAAGCCTGGAATGACCTGGAATACTGAAAGATACTGAAACAAACTGAAAATAAATTAAAAAGCTGGTAACGCGGGGGATTTAAATAAACTTTCGATTAAAAAACACGAAATCTTTGAGAAACTGAAATATACTGGAAAAGTTAAAGTGACAGCAAAGAAACAGGAAGTTAGTATAAAGTCAGCTGGAAGATTAGTAGATTTGCTGATGTACTGTTATCTGTCGTCTACCTATCGACCTACGTAGTTATCTATCTACTTATCCTTTAATCGATTTTTTAATCTACTGTTTATTACAACTCTTACCTAACACAGAAACCCTGTGGAAGACTGGAAGAAAGTAAGTAAAGAAAATGGTTGTAGGGGGACGCAAATAAATCTTCCTGTCAACAGCCCTCCCTAGACTTTTCCAGCCGCTATCTTTTACTCATTATCTCTTCACAGGCAACGCCTACCCATTTATTTCCTTGTCACTCCCATTCACTGTTCATTTTAAGCAAGTGGTTATGCATGTCGTGGCCGTTCTTCACAGTCCCCTAATCGATAAACCCTTTTATTTTAGATGTTTATACATATTTTTCAATTTTCCAATGGATGTTCATAATATCTTTCATTTTAGGTGGCTCTTGATATTGGACTCCCTAGTTTTTGCAGAAAATATGCGCCACTCTTTCGTCTAGGTGGTCATTCATTTTATAGTCACTTTCTGCCATGTGTTTACTATGGTCGTATCAGGTCTGTCGTTATCACCTCCACCAACGAAGTTGGAGGAGGTTATGTATTCACCTATGTTTGTTTGTCTGTCTGTTTGGCTGTCTGCCTGTCTGTTTGTCCTGACGATATCTCCAAAAGTTCTCGATGAATTTCAAAGACGCTCTGTGGAAGGGTGGGCCATGGGGCAAGAAAGAAGTGATTAAATTTGGGGGCGAATCCGGATCAGGATCCCGAGTACCCCGCACAATATCTCAAAAAGTTCTAAATGAATTTCAATAAAATTTTGTGGGAAGGTGGGCCATGGGCCAAGAAAGAATTGATTAAATTTTGGGGCGGATCTGCATCCAGATCCGGATCCTTTTTAATGGCAATGGTATTGGCGGAGGTATGCACTCGCTGAGTGCTTTCTGGTTCACTCTGTAGTCACTCATTTACCAGGGTTATTCACTAAAGTCTTACAGTTTAGGTGATTCTGGTAAGTATCTATCATGGTCGTTAATTTTAAGTTTATACCTACTTATTTTGTAGGAAGTCTCTGACAGTTATGCCCTACAGTCTTTAATTTTAGGTGCTTACACAATTACATATATCTGAGGGCTGTACAGACAACAGATGAGAAACTATATATAAATAAAAGCGCTAACTTCTTTTTTTTTTTGGTACGACCCCTAGGAACAGGTATTAGCGGCCATGTAATAATACATGTAGCCTTAACGAATATCGTGAAAAAAAAAAAAAAAAAATGTATGAAGAAGAATCTCAAACATAGAAACCATCCTAAAAGCCAACATTTTATTAACGCAAAAGTATATGTAATAGTTTTCTTGAAATATAAACAAAAAGGAATGTCTAACAGCAAACAGTTAATATGCAACCTAAAAAAAAGGTCATACACACACACACACACACACACACACACACACACACACACACACACACACACACACACACATCAAAAGGCCATACGGATCTGAAACACCTCAGGCTAATAAATTTCCTGGGTTATTTAACGCTGTACATTTTGCATTAACTCAGCTGTGCATACACAAACTTAGCTGGAGGGGGTGAGGGATGAGGGAAGGCAAACTCATAACATAAAACAAGATGAGAATATGATGGTTAGGTTGGTAATTGGAATCGGTGTTGTTTAGTTTAGGCTTGACAAATGATAACAACAACAACAACAACAACAATGATTTTGAAAGAATGAGAGGAAAAATTATGAAACGTGAAAAAAAAAAAAAAAAAAAAAGTAATAATAAGGAACTGGACCTAGTTGATTACTAGAACTGGTTTTGAGTGGTTACTGTTCAAAAAAGGTTAAAAAGACAAGAATATCAACAACAACAAAAACTAGAAAGTACACAAAGCGCATACCCTGGCCAATGTCACTTTTTTTTTTTTTTAATTCCTGCATCCTAATCCTGATACACCCAAAATCTAATAAACTCGTCCTTGACCCACTGCTCTCCAATTTACCAGATTCAATTGAAATACGACATCAATTTTCGAGACATCTTGTACGCAACACCCAAACAGACACGGGTGAATGGACAGTCTGCGTCGAACTTCGTTGGCGTAGAAAACAACAACAACAACAACAACAAGAAAACACTTGGAGGGCCAGAGAGCGCATACCTCAGCCAACGCCATTAAAATTTATTATTTACTGCTATAATTCCCATTTCCTACCGGATGCACACATTTACGGTATCCCATAGTTGATTAATTCTAAGGCATTAAAAAGCCCTGTTACACAATCTCAGAGAGTGCATACCTCAGCCAACACTGGTGAAATTTATGGTTTATTCCTGCCTCCGGATCTGGCTTCGGATCCACCTCAAAATCCAATAATAAACTCTTCTGTGACCCACTGCCCTCCTATCCACCAGATGTCACTGAAATCCGGGAACAACTTTTTGAGATATCTTGTACACAAACAGACAAACAGACTCTGGTGAATACATACCTTCGGTCCAGCTTCGTTGGCGGAAGTATCAGCAAAAACAACTACAGCAAAAAAAGGAGGAGGAGGAGGAGTTCTACAAAAGGAAGAGCACGAAAAATTTAAGACAAATGAGTTACGCTGAACTTGGTATGAAAGATTATGAAGAAGGATGGGAAGGATGAGAAAGAATGCGGGTGAGGAGGACGAAGGGGAAAAAAAGAAAAAAAAAGAAAGTGAGGGAAAAGGGAGGAGGTGGAGAAATAAAAATGATGAATTACTGAGTTTGATGGAGGGAGGGAAAAAGAGAAAAGAAGCTGATGTTAGTGGCAGGGTAAGTGCGGGGAGGGGAGATGTGGTGGAGGGGAAGAAGGGAAGGAGAAGGGGGAAGAAGAAGGGAAGGGGGGAGGAAGAGGCAGGGAAGGGGGAAGGTGAAGAAGGGGGAAGGTGAAGAAGGGGGAAGGTGAAGAAGGGGGAAGGGAAAGAAGGGGAAAGGAAAAGAAGGGATAAGGGAAAGGAGGGAGGAGGAAGAGGAGGAGGGAAGGGGGAAGGGAAAAGGTCGAAGGATTAGTGGAAGCGAGAGGGAAGGGGGGTTAGGGAAGGAGAGAGGGAAAGTGAGTTAAGGAAGGGAATAAGGATGGAAGATAGAGGGAGGAAGAGAGAGAGAGGCGTGAGGGAGGAGAGAGAAAGAAGTATAAGGGAGGAGCGAGAAAGAAGCGTGAGGGAGGAGAGAGAAAGAAATGTGAGGGAGGAAAGAGAAAGAAGTGTGAGGGAGGAGAGAGAGAAAGAAGTGTGAGGGGGGGGGGCAGAGAAAGCAGTGTGAGGGAGGGGAAAGGGAGGTAGGTGCAGGGAAGGGAGAGGGATGGGATATTACGGAATGGGACAAGGAAGGAGGGGTGGGGGAGGGAGAGAGAAAGGCGTGTGAAGGAAGAGAGAGAGAGAGAGAGAGAGAGAGAGAGAGAGAGAGAGAGAGAGAGAGAGAGAGAGAGGTGAGGGAGGGCAAAGGGAAGATGGGGTGGCGGAGGGAGAGAGAAAGGATTACACAGGATTACACAGGAAAGCAAACAGCAACAAACCTTATGGTCCTTTCGAGGCTGCTTGTTAGAGAAAACTATGACTACAAGATCTAACTCTACATGTTGAAGGATAAGGATAGGAAAGCAAGAAGGCTCCCCCCACCACCAAACCCTCCAGGAAAAAGTGAGAAAAACCACCATGCAGCATGGAAAAACTGACATGGAAATTTTATAGGAAACACTGGAAAGGAAAAGTCACATTCTATAATACTTTATCTATAAGCTACCCGATAGAGTAACCTGAAAGAGAAAGTAAACAAATAAAATAATAGTTGCGGCATGACATTATAAACCAGTTACATTGAGTTAATGGGAAGTCTGTGGACATAACGTGGAAGCTACACACTGCACAGTGTGGATGTTTAGGGGTGGTGCAGCAGCCTTGCCTGGCGCTTTTAAGGTAGGCAGCAGTCAATCAGGCCCTAGCTCCGTTTGCTCCACTGAGACAAGGAACTCTCCCATGTGGGACAAGTACACAAGTTTCATCCTGAAGCAGTGACCCCTGGTACATTAAAAAAATCCCGATGGTGGTCACTTGACTAACAGGGACCCTCAGTGATCCACAGCCCATCACAGGTCGAAAGTAAGAGTAGTGACCGTTAACTCAGGGTTATCTGTGCAGCTCCTAATCTGTGCTTATATTGCTTTCTTTGCGCTGTGGAGACTGAAAAGTATATAGGACAGGTGTCTTAGATAAAAGGGGACTGCACAGTGCACAGTGTGGATGTGCAATGCACAGAGTGGATGTTTAGGGGTGGTGCGGCAACCTTCCCTGGCGCTTTTTAGGTAGGCAGCAGTCAATCAGGCAATAGCTCCGTTCACTCCACTGAGACAAGGAACTCTCCCATGTGGGACAGTACACAAGTTTCATCCTGAAGCAGTGACCCCTGGTACATTAAAAAAATCCCGATGGTGGTCACTTGACTAACAGGGACCCTCAGTGATCCACAGCCCATCACAGGTCGAAAGTAAGAGTAGTGACCGTTAACTCAGGGTTATCTGTGCAGATCCTAATCTGTGCTTATATTGCTTTGTTTGCACCGAATAAATTGAAAATGTATAATATCGTGACGCAACACTATGTACGGGTACATTGTTTACGGGGTGTCTTGTAGACTAAGGGGGCATGAACTTACATGTACCGTAGCTATAAAAGCAAGTTATTCGGACAGAAAAAGAGTCAGCTGAGGATTTTCGTGCAAATACTTGTCTAATTTGTTTTTGAATGTCTCAATTGAGATACTGTTCACGGTATCTGAGG
>NC_136954.1:34219116-34271948 GCF_032717465.1 Coenobita brevimanus
CTTATAACAGGTGAATGTTTAGTGAAAAATGACAAGCTAACCCCTTCACGCTAATGATGTATTTTTAAGCATATTCTTGCCATCTTCATACGATTTCATTCATCTAAAGAAAAAGTCTCGTACTGAAGGGGTTCCCTAAGGCTATTACCTACCTCCCAAAGTCTTAGATGTTTCTAATAATCTAAATACAATCTTTAAACGATACAAAGAAAAACAGTTATCACATGCTTAGTAGGTTTAGAGAGTGCGTATGTTTTATTTGGCTTAGGAGGTTCAGGGAGTGAGTGTTTTAAGGTTTTAACCTCCTCCACTTCATCCTCTGTTGTTGTTGTTGTTGCTGTTGTTATTGTTGTTTAAGGAGGGGGAGAAGGGGTTAGAGAATTGCTAATGTGGCTCACTTAAAGAGTTGGAAGGGATCAGATGTCTTTTCAGTCTATTCTTGCTACCTCCAAACGATTTGATTCAGCCTTTTCGAAACCTCTAATGGTGACTGGATTAGTGGAGTTTGTTTAAAACCTCCTTCACTACCATTCGTCGCTCTTGTGCCGAAACAATCATCAGGAGAGAGGCAGGAATAAAAAAGGAAAGTCACCCTCAAAAAGAAGTTTGAGGAGGAAATGTGTAACGAGGGTGAGGGGAGTTGTCTGCGCGGCTCTCTCAAGGGAGTTGGTTTCAGCTCTATGGCTCCTATGACTCACTCTCAGCTCAATTATATCGTCTGTCTCCAGCAGAAATGAAATGCTACCGCTGCCTCGGCCATGACGGGGTTAATGGCGACATTATAAACTCTCTCAGGCTCGTATTCTCGTTTGTTATGGAAGCTTGCTAACACCTCTTCCTGGGCGATTTATTTATTTTATTACACCTTATTGTCCTATTCTGTGTTACAGAAGTCCTTCTAACATCGCCATACTCTACAGAATAACTCACAAAAGGATATTAACCACCCATATCCAAACATAAATCACTAAGGAAAAGGTGTCGTGGAGCTTCCTTAACAGACGAGAAAAAGGGCCTCAGGCTCCTGTGACGCGTCCTCAAAATCGTCTGGAGTTAGTAGGCTTGAAATACTAAAATTATCTCGGCCATAAGAAGGCTAATGGTAATGCTAATTAATACCAGGCTCCTATGACTCACTCTCAGCTGAACAGAATATATTCACGTTGACTGGTACAGAAGAGAAAGAATTGTTCCGACCAAGATGAGGTTATGGAAAAGTTAAGCTAAATAAGTAACATATGCAAAGCCCCAAGAAAGACAATAGAAGACTGAATCTGAGAAATCAAACGAACGATGCAAAAGGATTCTTATGAAAGACTGAGATGGTATGGACATGTTGAGGGCATGAAGGACGGCAGAGATGCGCAAGGTGAGAAGTGTGAACGTCGGGGGTTGGGCTGAAAAAAAAAAAAAAAAAAAAAAAAAAAAAAAAAGTGGGACAAGGTTACAGAGTGTGATCTCAGGGAAGAAGAACTAAATAGGGAGGCTGCCAGAGACTGACCAGCGTGGAGAGCCGCCATCAGGTGACCAAGAACGACGCATGCAGGCATGTTGAAGCCATAATGAGTGGTACATGATGCGATACTGCCAACATCCAAGGAAATACAGAATGGTTTTTACACAGTCTTCATGACTTTGTACAAAATTAATTGGTGTTTGAATAAAGTAAAAACAACACACTGACATAAGTCTGCTGAGCTGCAGAAAAAGTATATAAGAGAATTAAAGACTGCCAATATTCTCAAGGAAATGCATGACAGTCTCCACACAGGACACTGACATATTTCTGTACTAATTGTTATTTTCATTAAAATATATAAAACAACACAGGATCCCAAATTACTGTAACCCCAATAATATCTTAAAGGCCTAAAAAATTGGGGAGGGGGGGTCTGGTCCAATGAATAATTACGCCAAGTTTAAAGCGAATCGGTGAAGAAATAATGGAATGGCATAAGTTGAAAAGTGTTTGGAAGAAAGAAAAGGAAAAAAGAAGAAAGAATCAAGAAGAGGTACACAGAAAAAGAACGATGAGGAAGAAAGTTAAGGAATACTGTAGGTAATGCTATGGTGTGGATGCCTACTGCCGTATTCTCGTCGGTGAAGGAAGCTCCCTAACACCTTTTCCTAAGCAATTTATTTTGCTTGGTACACCTTACTGTCCTATTCTGCGTCTTGTACATCCCTCAAACATCGTCATACTCTGCATAAATAACATACAAAAAGGAGATGAACCAGCCATATCCAAAAATAAGTCGCTAAGAATAGGTGTTAGGAAGCCTCCTTACCCGACAAAACCAGGGGCTCTAATGACAGAAGGAATACGTGGAAAACTCGTCCAATCTGTTAAAGCATTTTTTCTTCTGCTGCTCTCAAACGAATTTAGTCAACACGGGAAGATCTAAGGTATTGCAACGATTAATTAAGGCTTTATGTAACCCCTTCAGCTCGAAACAGTTCTCCTGGCCAGTGTAAAATCGTCAAACGGACCAAAACTTAAGTTGACGGTGCCCTGTGACCTTGACCTTTGACCTTTCCCTGTGTACCTTTGACTGTTTTCAAAATCGACTCTATTTATTCGTACCTTACCCCAAACCCTTCGACAAAGTTTGGCATAAAACGGGTAAAAGTCGCTTAAGTTGACCTTGCTAGGACGCAATCAAATTCTGACCTTATCCTGAAATATTGACCTTTGACTGACTGAGTTTTCAAAACTGACTCCTTGTGATTTTGCTTTGCCCTCAACATTTCCATCAAGTCTGGTCTATGTCATATAAAAACTGTTTACGACATCCTTGTCAGGCCAGACTGAACCAGGCCTGTGGCCTTGATCTTTGACCTATTGTTTTCAAAAACAACAACTCAGCCCCGTGGTTGTCCCTTAACACTTCCCGGTTGATTAAAATAGGATACAAACTGCTTCTCTGGTTCATAAGCAGACGGACACACACACAACAAACAAAATAAAACATCCGCTCTCGCTTTGAGAGCAAGGGTGTAATCAAATAAATAGTATGCGGCAGAAATGAAGAAGGTGAGACACACAAAACGAAAAAATACAGGGAAAGGGAAAGTTCTGGAATGGGAAGGGAGGGAGGAAGGAGGAAGTGAGGAAGAAAGAGGAAAGGGAGCTGAGGGAATGGCGGAGCCTCAGGGGATGCTGGGCTAAGGTCAAGGAGGAGAGAAGGGAGGAAAAGGGGAAGAAGGTGAAGGGGAGAGGTAGTGAAAGTGGATAAGGGAGGAGGAATATGGGGGGGGAGAAGAAGGTGGTGAAAGAGGGGAATAGGGGGAAAAAGGGGAGAAAGGAGGAAAGGGGGAGAAGTGAGGAAAGGGGGAGAAGGGAAGAAAGGGGAAGAAGCGAGGAAAGGGGGAGAAGGGAGGAAAGGGGGAGAAGGGAGGAAAGGGGGAGAAGGGAGGAAAGGGGGAGAAGGGAGGAAAGGGGGAGAAGGGGGGAAAGGGGGAGAAGGGGGGAAAGGGGGAGAAGGGGGGAAAGGGGGAGAAGGGGGGAAAGGGGGAGATGGGACAAAAGGGGGAGAAGGGAGGAAAAAGGGGAGACAAACGGGAAGGGGATGTGAGGGAAAGGGAGATGGAAGGGCAAAAGAAGAAAGAGGAGGGGGGAGAAGGAATGCTATACTGTAGACATGGAGGCCTAACTCGGCTCTCGTCAACACAGCCTCGGGGAGGAAAAGAGGGGAGAAAGAACTTTGGAGAAGTACGGGAGGGAAGACGCCGCGGAAAAGAGGGGAGGAACCGTAAAAATATTGTTGTAAATTTTTGGAAACAGTTGCCATTTATGTCACAGCAAAAAAAAAAAAAAAAAAATACTGAGACAATGTTAGTTCTATGAGAAGAAAATGATTATTAGAATCTGCATACAAAATTTTATTTTTTGTTTCTGTTTACTACACTCGGCTAAACACTGACTTCTTCAGTCTGGTCACAGGTTGTATAGATTGCTGCCGCCTCCAGACGATTTTATTCAGAGTTGCTGAGACCCAATGTAATGAGAACGAACAAACAAACGAAGAGAAAAAGGGAGGGGTGAATGAACGGTTTAATTAACTGAAGTGTGCACAAGTTGAGAAAGATGAAACAGTCTGTGGTACACAGGGTGGAGGCGACCCCTGATGGTGTGGAGTGATGCTGTGGACAGCAACTGCTTCTCAAGCTACGACTCTCCTCGCGTGGCTTCTGGATCAGGCGACTGTGACGTCACAGCAGTGGTCGATCCAGGAGACTGCTTGGACTCACTGCTGCCGGCACATGGTACTGGACTGGTCCTTTTGTGGTTCTTAGTGCGTCACGCTGCTGGTGGTGGAGCCGGTGGCACTGCAGAAGGACTTGTGGAGTTGAACCGGTGTGGTGATGGCCCTATTCATTAAGGGACCTACAGTCTGGTTAAATCCCAGGGATTGGTGCCAGGATGACAGTCCAACCAATGGTATTTGCAGACGTACTGATGGACGTGACATCCACCCCACACGTCGTACGTTGCAGCAGATCGGGTGCGGTGAAGGGGAGATGAAATTATGATCCCTTTACCGGAAGAGTCAATCATGGTCGTCCGTGTGAGCGTGTGTGTGGGGGGGGGAGAGCACTGGCTGTAACAACCCGTTCCCTGAGACATGTGGTATACTGTACACCACATGTCGCCACTTTGGCGCTAACAGCCACCGTCCACACTGAATACATGCTAGGGCTGTCTCATACAGGAATGGTGTACTGGTTTGGTCTGGGGTGGTATCCCTAACACGTTCCTGTTCCATGTCCATGGGCTCTTGTTACTAGGGCTAGTCTGCGTCTCGGTCTCCAGAAATGCAGCTGCTCCTGTTCATAGGGCGGTCAAGCTGTAAATATCTTGCTGGAGTCTGCTGGGGCTCGGATGATTTGGTGGTGTTTTTCTTCCTCTTCTTTTTCCTGGTCTTGATTGTCGCAGGAGCTGGGTCCCAATAAATAATGTGAAGGATAACAATGGACGGCAGCTTGTTGTCTTCAAAGATCTTTGGTAGAACGGCAAGCAGGGCCTTCTAGTTGTCTCCACACACTGCCCGAGCGGTGTGCACACACAAGGATATGACAGTGCTGACATCAGCAGCTCTCCTGTGGGTCTGGATTTGATGTACCCAGCTCAAGCGTTGTTATCGAGAATGGAGTGAGCCTCTTGCAGCGCTTGCTTTAAGACCCTTGTCAATGTTAATGGCATCAAACCCCATCTCAGTGGCATCTAATGATTGTTATAGGCGCCGAGGACTGGCCTTTGCTATGACCCTTCGGTGAACAAAAATATCAGCACCAGTGCTATGGCAGACAACAATGACATGACCAAGTTTGCAATCGAATCACATCACGACACCGTGATCGGGATGGCAAATCTCTTGTACCATTAGTTGCTTCTGGTGGAGCAGGTAAGACCCACAGGACAGGACAGAAGCTGCGAGCAGTTGTGTGCAGTGCGAGAGGTGGCGAACAAGTGTGTGTGTGTTCAGTAGATCCCGAAATCATGTATGTAGTGAGAGTGTACATGAAGGTTGTATCTGACCTCTCTAGTCTGAAAAGTCTGTCCTCAATTGGGAAAAAATCGCATGGAGAAAGCAAGACTGAAAAAAAAAATGTCCTGAAGAGGTCAAACGACAGTCATTTCCTCTGGCCGACGCAGACGATTTTCCTCACCACAGGAAAACTTCCCTTTCCTGCAAGTGTTAATTGTATATAGTCGCGGTGGTCTGGTGGGTCAGAGTGCACGCTGTCAGTTTGGTCCAGCGTTAGATCCTATGGGGTACTAGTTGATGTCAAGAAGGGCATCCAGCACGATATACTGTATATACACCCTCATAATCTAAATTTGTGTACATTATTGTGTGTTCATACTCATGTCTTTACTCATACAACTACCAACCTGCTGTCAAAAAAATGAGAGTTCCGAGAAAAAACTGTACTTAATTACTACAGTGGCATCCAGCAAAACAGTCAGGATCCATTACAATTAAGATCACCAGTCAAAAAATTGTCAAGGCTTCAAAGGATGTTCTCTAAACATGGACATCGCCAAACACCCTTACCAAGATGCCGCAAGAAGTGGATTAGCAAAATGGATAATGACAAAGGCCTTACCCCGTCAATTCGGTGACACTTTTTATATTATCTTCGCTACCTTCTGAGACTTTATGCTTAAAGACATATTTGAACGGCTTGAGTGCGGCCATCTTTAACCCCTTCACTACCGGGGTGCATTTCGAAACTGGTTAAATCATCTATATCGCATTTATTTTCACCTGGCAACGATCCCTTACATTTTTTTTTCTTTTTGGTCGCTTGATGGTGAAGTGTAGTCCGACTGAAGGCATGATTTGACTAGTAACCAAGGAGATTGATTTCTACCAAATGACCAAGGCTTATGAGTTTCTTGCAACCAGGACTTAGTATTCAGGGTGTGCGAGTGACATAGGTCCTCAGATTAAAACAAAGGCTCGTATTCTGGTCCGTAAAGAAAGCTCCCTAACAACTTCTCCTTAGTGATTTACATTTGGGTACGGATGATCAATACCATTTTGTACGTTATTTATGCAGAATATGGTGATACTAGAAGGATTTATGTAACTCAGGGGAGGACAGTAAGGCTTAATAACCCCCCCCCAAAAAAAAAAAAAAAATCGCTTAGGAAAAGGTGGTAGGGAGCTTCCTCAATCGTCGTGAAAACGGGCCAAAGTGACAACAGCAGAAGTAAAGTTAAACTCAGAAGGACATCATCCGCATTCCAAGTGTTACTATAATTCAATATTCGTGAAAAATGAAATGAAGTGAAAGGCAACTCCAGGCACAGTTAAGGCAAGAAATATCACTGCTCGGCGTCACAGACCCACGGCTGAAAAAGAAACACTAAAGCAGCAAACAGCAGCAACAGGGACGTAGCTACACTTTAACCTCCACCAATTAACCTGATAAACACAAACACTTAGAAACACCCGATATGTACTACTTTGAGGAGACGTTAGGCAGATACGCGGTATAATCGACATCAAAAGTCCTGTCGCGTCCTCTGCCTCTCTCTCTCTCCAATAACTTAAGAGAATCAGTGTGCTGGACCTGCAGTAAACGATGCTTCTGACACTGATCTGACACAAAATGAAGTCATCAGTGTCACTTACTGCGGATTCACCAACAATGATTTTCAAAGCACATGGCGAGAAACACAGGACAGACGACAGGACTTTTGACGTCAGCTTTACCTGCAGTTACCCTGGTAGGCTCCTATGACTCACTTCTGGGTGAATCAAATCGTTTGCCGTTAGATTCAATAGAATGTTTGAGTTGCCATGACTATGAGGTTTCTATGACTATTACCTCAATAAAATCTGCCGTCATTACCTGGAATACCTGCATGATTATTACTTGAATAACATCTGCCGTCATTACCTGGAAAATCTGCATGACTATTACCTGAATAAAATCCGCTGTAATTAATTGGAATATCTTCATGACTGCTACCTGAATAATATCTGCTGTCATTACCTCGAATACCTGCACGATTATTACCTGATTACCTGGAATATCTGCATGACTACTACCTGATTACCTGGAATACCTGCATGACTACTACCTGATTACCTGGAATACCTGCATGACTATTACCTGAATAAAATCTGCTGCTATTACCTGGAATATCTGTGCAGACCATTAGGAGGGGATTCTGAGTGGAGAAATTATAGAGAATTTTCAAACCTTCACTTGATTTAATTTCAGGCATATAAGATAATCAGTAACGGAAATAAATTAAATATACATGGATTCATTTCAGAGCACAGGGCATGATGAAATAAGAAACAAATGAAGGAAGTGAAAACGTAAGGAAAATGACGGAAGTGAAGGTGTGGGAGAGAGAGAGAGAGAGAGAGAGAGAGAGGGGGGGGGAGCCCTTCCATCATTTGTCAAGGGGTGGTACAACGAACAAATGTTAATGAGCAAGAGGAGGAGGAGGAGGAGGAGGAGGAAAGATCGAGGAGGTGAACAGACAGCAAGTACAAGAATACGAGGGGAAAAGACTGGAAGCACAGAGCAGAGTGAGGGAGAAGAGGAGGAATGTGACGGCTGCCAGAGAACTGAAAGAAAGGGAAAAGAAAAAATATATATATAGATGTTCGTTACCTGTGGCAGGTGAACGAAGAAAAGAAAACGAAGGGTAAATGTAAGCAAAATACAAAGCAGGTAAAGGGGTGGAGGCAGACGCGGTGAGGCGCCTGGCCGCGGTGCTCATCTGTTTAGCTTAAGACTGAGCCTGTGGTAGGTAATTGGACAACTATCTTAGCATAAAAGGCCATTGTATTACCCTCATTACCACAGTTACCTGCCCAAAGTGTCACTCCAGGTGCTCAATTTACCTAGCAACTCATAAAAGGGTGGATGGACGCCTATTTCGAGTCGGGTAAACTGCCCACAACAAGATTCGCACCCTGGCACTATCAAGACGGCAGTTAAGTAGCCGGCAACACTAACTTCTCGAGAGAAGGAAAAAAGAGATAGATGGCAAAAACCAATAGCATAAAGAAAGGAAAGAAAGCAGAAGATAGAAAAGAAAGAGTAAAAGAAGGGGTCATTTACGCTGAGGTGGTCTCACCATTTGTCAGGGGTCGGGGTGAAGAAGGTGGCACAATGAACAAATGCTAATGAGGAGGAGGAGGAGGAGAATTTTGGGGGAGGGAGAGAGAAAGAGAGAGAGAGAGAGAGACGAGGAAACAGAAATCAACGAATGATAATGAGTTGGTGGAGCAGGTGGTGTTCAGGGCGCTGGTTAGAGAACAAGAACGAAAAAAGGAGGAAAGAACAGGGAAGCAAAGAAAGGCAGTGGAAAACATGAGATAAGAACAAACAAGACAGCAGACCAATGCGAGAGGAGAACAAGAGTAGTGAAGAGGAAGGAAAACCCGGAGAGAACAGGTACAGAGAACAATTAAAGATCAGAGAGGAGAGAAGAGGAAGGAGATGAAAGAGGAAGGAGAAGAAAACAAAGAAGGCGAAGGAGAACGGACCCGAAAAAAGACAAAGTAAAGAAGCTTAAAGAAAAAAAAAAAAAGAGAAGAAAGTAAACGAGGGGAGAAGATATGAAAGAAAGAGAAAAGAGATGAGGGGAAAAAACAAGAGATGAGGCAGAAGAGAAAAAAAAAAGAACAAATGGGAAAAAAGTTGTGAGAAGAAATAAGAACATGAAGCAAGTTGGAAAGTAGAAAAACTGGGCGACAGAGAACATAAAACTTAGATATAAAACAGAGATAACAGGATGCCTGAAATGAGGTTGTCTGCCGGTCTGATACAATTAGCCTGCATCAAACATCCCGCTTATATGAGTAAAAAAAAGAAAAGATATGCCCTCCCCCCTCTCTCTCTCTCCCTCTACATACCGGTACACACACACACACACACACACACACACACACACACACACACACACACACACACACACAATCCAATGTTCTAAATATTTCTATCTGTCCATCTATCCTCCAATGGCTCTATTCCACTATCTTTCCATCATTACTTTCCCATTATGCCAACCCTCTCCTTCCTTCCATCCTTCCTTCTTTTCTTCCTTCCTTCCTTCTTTCCTTTCTTCCTTCCTTCCTTCCTTCCTCTTCTCCTGTCCTAAGCACCGCATATATCATAAAATAACACTTACCATTTTCACGTTAACTGGATCGCCTTCTGCCAACTACCTATTACAGATATACCATTTCACTTCCCCTTACCACTAATTCCATTCTCTCTCTCTCTCCCTCTCTCTCTCTCTCTCTCTCTCTCTCTTTCTCTCTCTCTCTCTCTCTCTCTCTCTCTCTCTCTCTCTCAATTCCCCTCCCCACTAATTGCAGATAATGAGAGTCCACGGCTCATTCCCTAAGGATTTCTTCAACTCTCTACCAGCTTAATATTGGAAGGTGCATGAGGGATCAGTCATGGTAATTCTCCATATATATAATCCTTTAATCTTCCACACAGGGACCTCTTTTTATATTCATTTTTTTTTTTTAAATCCAGCATAAGAGTACCGCAGGACAGACTTTTAACACTTCAGACAGTCTTCATTAACCAATTATATATTCAACGGGGAGACAACATTTTAGATTTTATTCCTCCTAGCTACAGGCGATTTTATTTAGCTTAGGATTTAACTTTAGGGAGGCTATCAGGGTGTAAGTGTAGCCATCATCAATCCCCTCACTACCCCTAAACTATAATAGCAAAACAAGTGGTCTGTAGCTGACAAAAAGAAAACAGAAGTCGTCCACGGCGCCCTGATTAAATGTTCGCGAATTCCTGACTAAACATTACCAGCATAATACGGTACTGAAAATAAGTGAGTTATAAGGTATTAGATAAGGAGATACATACCAGAATTGTTCACAGCATATCAGAAATACAGACTGGGATGAAAATGTTATTAATATTCAACATGAACAACTAAACAAAATAATTTGCTGACAATATCGTTCTCTTCAGTTAGATCAGGGGAGGAACTACAAGAAATGATAACAGATCCGTACAGGGACAGTCTGAAGGTTGGCATGAAAATGAGTGTGAGGGAGAGAAAATTATGTTTTGCAGATATGTTCAGGCAGTTCCGAAAAAAAAAAAAAAACTACTCTGCGTCAGCCAACTTGTCCGTAGTTACACATCATCTAAGGTGCCTTTAACCAGCCTCTGTATTTTTTTTTTCCCATCGAGAAAATGGCAATCTCTGTGGCATCCTATGTTAATATTTATTCGTAAAGTTCACGGTGATCTTCCACGAGCCTCGGATGGTGATTGAGACGGTGCAGCTTTACCGAATATTTGGCTGGTGCGGAATACGAAAAATATGTTGGGGAATATAATATACCTGGAGCGAACAGTTTAAGCAGACCCAGTGCATGACAGTAAGATCTAGTAAATATTCTGAATGCGATGGATGCATTTTGGTAAACTAAGTTATTACAAGAATGATAAGCACCTGCCATCCTGTTGAAAGGCATGGCTATAAAATCAGTGTGTTCTTGCTGTGCTGACTTATGGATTGGAAAAGTGGAATCTAAAAATCCTTGGAACGTAAACATGGAAGTGCTCAGAGGGCAATGAAAATGCTTATGTTAGAGGTCACATGACGATTAAAAAATAAAAATGTCCAGGTAAAGAGAGCGGCAGCGTGGGGATATAATAACAATAATATAAATGGATATCGCCAGGTAATTTCCTTCGTAGAACAGATAACAGATGGACAACCAGATAACCGAGTGGCGACCCAGAAGTGGCGTGAGAGGAGAAGGCAGACAGAGAACAAGATAGAGAGATGATATTCGGAGACTGCTTAGACTGGTTGGAACGGGTTAACATGCAACAGTCCTTTTCCCTGCTGTGGACAGAGTGACTGACTGACTGGCGACGACGACGATGATGATGATGATGATTAACAATACTCGCGATGTCCTGTTGAAAAAAAGGTTGACAGTGTCGCAATAATAACACTTTGGGGCTCCTATGACTCACTCAGCTGAATTACATGGTCTTGCCTTAGCTGCCGTACAATATGAGATTTGCCCCGACTATGAAAAGCTTATCATTGTGGCTTTGCGAATTCTCATTTCCATCTCAGAGACCTAAATATTCACAGGTCAAAAATAAACAATGATATGTATTATAAAAGCAGGGCACACCTGCAACTTTTTTTTTGTCGACTCTGGGCATAGGCATGACTGACTGACTTCCCTAAGGCCCAATAGTCCTTCTATGTACTTCACCTCCACATGTCACCACTTCGGCGCTGACAACCAGCATCCTTATTGAGTACATGCTAGGGCTGTCTCATACAGGACTGGTGTACTGGTATTAGTGAGAGTGTTTTTATGACGTTTCGGCGGATTTAATGGTACATCAGTAAAGCCTGTATTACCAAAATTCAAAACCTTAAACTGTTCCCTGCCTCAGCCGGGATTCGAACCTGGGTCCACTGAGATTACAGGCCACCCTCTCTACCGACCTTCACCAATATTTTTTGCTTCCCACTCGCACCAAGAGATTTTAGTCAACTAAAAAAAAATAAGAAACAAATGTAGTAAATTGCTAATGAATCCTTTATTTAATGCCTCCATTTGTAAATCTCTCGTACACTACGTAAAATCGTCTAAGGATGAATAAAAGACATTATAAAGGATGTTAATAAAGGACCATCATATAGAGACATTTTGAAAATTCGCTAATTTCACTCACTTTGGGACGTAATAAATATAATTCAAGACAGAATCTTTAACCCTTACTCAGAAATGCCCAAACACACACACACACACACACACACACACACACACACACACACACACACACACACACACACACACACACACACACACACACACATTATCAATCCAACACTTACATCAACAATACACTTATATTCTAGAAATCTGCAGCCACCACATACCATTACGAATACACACACATATCTGCAACATTAACACACACCTTCATCCCACATCACACCTTGGCCAAAATTACACTTAAATTCTAGTACAGTACACGAAATACCATTACCACACACTACACGCGCATACCAATACCATACACTACATACCATACACTATACACGTAATACTAATACCATACACTACACACGTAATACCAATACCATACACTACATATCATACACTATACACGTAATACTAATACCATACACTACACACGTAATACCAATACCATACACTACATACCATACACTATACACGTAATACTAATACCATACACTACACACGTAATACCAATACCATACACTACACACGTAATACCAATACCATACACTACACACGTAATACCAATACCATACGCTACGTACCATACACTATACACATAATACTAATACCATACACTACATACCATACACTACACACGTAATACCAATACCATACACTACATACCATACACTATACACGTAATACTAATACCATACACTACACACGTAATACCAATACCATACACTACACACGTAATACCAATACCATACACTACACACGTAATACCAATACCATACACTACACACGTAATACCAATACCATACACTACACACGTAATACCAATACCATACACTACACACGTAATACCAATACCATACCCTACACATGTAATACCAATACCATACACTACACACGTAATACCAATACCATACTCTACACACGTAATACCAATACCATACACTACATACCATACACTATACACATAATACTAATACCATACACTACATACCATACACTATACACGTAATACTAATACCATACACTACACACGTAATACTAATACCATACACTACACACGTAATACCAATACCATACACTACATACGTAATACCAATACCATACACTACACACGTAATACCAATACCATACACTACACACGTAATACCAATACCATACACTACACTCGTAATACCAATACCATACACTACATACGTAATACCAATACCATACACTACATACGTAATACCAATACCATACACTACACACGTAATACCAATACCATACACTACACACGTAATACCAATACCATACACTACACAGGTAATACCAATACCATACACTACACAGGTAATACCAATACCATACACTACACAGGTAATACCAATACCTTACACTACACACGTAATACCAATACCATACATTACACAGGTAATACCAATACCATACACTACACACGTAATACCAATACCATACATTACACATGTAATACCAATACCATACACTACACACGTAATACCAATACCATACACTACACACGTAATACCAATACCATACACTACACATGTAATACCAATACCATACACTACACCCACCAATATACCAACACTGTTCACACCCGCAGCCACTACACACCTCCACTGCCAATACATACCTGGCCAAGCAACACACCTGTCCTTTGTTGCTCAGCCTGCCGTCCCCTGGTTATTGTGTGTGTGTGTGTGTGTGTGTGTGTGTGTGTGTGTGTGTGTGTGTGTGAGAGAGAGAGAGAGAGAGAGAGAGAGAGAGAGAGAGACAGAGAGATGCACGTTGCAGCAGTTGTGTCCCTCCTCTCCTTTGTCACTGATTGGTCACACTCCTCAATAACTGGGGTTCGAGTCCTATTGCCCCCCCCCCTCTCTCTCTCTCTCTCTCTCTCTCTCACACACACACACACACACACACACACAGCTTCAGGGGGCCAGGGTTTGGACATGCAATTTTTCCATTTTTCAATACCATACGAGTATATACTAAAGGTGAAAGTATGAAACGGAATGCCTTGAACGTGGTTTTATGAAAGGCGTTCTTCCTCACGCTTTTACTTATGTGAAACCTCAAGCAGAGAACTGGTATCTCAGACGCTGTGAAAGCCCACCGAAAGCTCAGTAAAATCGTGAGGTGGTAAGAAACATCGACGAACTGAAGGGTTACTTGGCCACACAACACTCACCTCAAGAAGACGGATGGTCCCGTCCTATACACGCCGGCACAGGTATATCGTCATTTTCTCAGTAACTAATCTTGCATTTTGTTTTTTTTTTCGCCTGTAGTTCCCAAGCCATCATAAAA
Organism: Coenobita brevimanus; assembly: GCF_032717465.1. NCBI lineage: Eukaryota > Metazoa > Arthropoda > Malacostraca > Decapoda > Coenobitidae > Coenobita > Coenobita brevimanus. The sequence goes on from NC_136954.1 coordinate 34,233,687, forward strand.
AGAATATAACACACTTTGGAGTCCGACTGCATGAAATTCCCGGCGAAATTAGCGGTATTTTACGAACACACACACACACACACACACACACACACACACACACACACACACACACACACGTTCAACTGGAATGACGTCGAACAAAGACTAAGAAGGGAGGTGGAGGGGCAGGTATGGGGTTAAGGGGCAGGAAATCATGGGTAATTCTCACTACATGACTATTTTGGACTCGATGCGAAGGTTCATAATATGCTCACAACTTCACTAACAGCTGGAAAATTATACACACTAGGGTGTACTAATTGACGAAACATGAGATAATTAAAAGAATATTGCTAAATAACTAAATGCTACTTTGTTAAGCAGTAACGGAGCAACCTATCACAGAGCTTCCTTGACCGGGAGTTGCTATTCCTCCCCCCCCCCCTCCCACTTGCCTGACGTATGATGTTTTATGCATACGATGTCAAGATTATTAATAGCAGGCCACTGGGATAGATATTCAAAAATATGTAATATTATCTTCTCCATCAGTGTGCCCATCTAAAGGTAAAAAAAAATGTAATTATCTATAGTTATGAATGATATCAAAAGCAGAGTAGTGACTGCTATACTTGAAAGCCACACAACCCCCACCCCATCTCTCTCTCTCTCTCTCTCTCTCTCAAGCTTTGGAAAAGGAAAAAAAAATACTTTCAGAAAAAAGAACACACTGAAATGATCACAAGCCACCGAAACAAAATATTAAATGGCTTGGCTATGCATGAAAGTTTAAATGGCCGTTCTTTCGTGCTCTTTAAATGGCTCCCACGCATCTCCTCAACTATTTAATTCTACATATTAAACGGAGATCGACTCTTAGGCCTTAAACTTAGATAGGATGACGTCTTCTTAGATGCCAAAGCATCTCGGAGTGGCCTAGTTAGTCGGTCACGCCTAAGGATTATCAAACACAAGGTGGTTCTAGCAAAACCGCATACAGTGATTCACTGTAGCTCCCAAAAGACTTTCACGTGCAGGGTGCTTCACTATGACGCCCAATACTGCACTTCACTTTACCGAAGCTGTTGTATCGCATGTCTCTTGTATTTCTTTACATGACAGATTTATACTCCAAAGTGTGGAGAACTACTGTATTTCCTGAGTTTCTTTTTCTTCCAAACAATTTTTTTCAGCTTGGCGTCATTCCTTTATTTCTTCACCAATTCCCACAGTTGTTCCTTGGGTCAATAGCCTCAAACACCATTTTTTTTTTTTTTTTTTTTTTTTTTCATTTTCAGAGGACTTAAGGAATGAGGTCAAACTTCAAATTATCAGACCCATTGTTTTTGTACGTTCATTACTCATCCTGGCAAGTTGCATGTCAGTGTATTGCAGCTGTCTGGAGACCATCTTGCATTCCCTTGGCACTCTGACAAGCTTGTTCTTTAATCTTTGTTGCTGCCGGATGATGGTATTCAACTTCCACACCCTTCACTATGATGACTTTTTTGTATTTAGTTCTTGTTGATGACAGGATTACATAGTTTTGAAGAGATTTTCGAAATTAACGGCATTAGCTACTTCTTTAACCCTTTCAATCTGATGACGTTGTTATTTACTTTATCTCATTATTTTGATCCTTGCATACACTTCCATTCAGCTTGAGAGTGACTTTTCGATATATATGTAAATAATGTGTGTGTGTGTGTGTGTGTGTGTGTGTGTGTGTGTGTGTGTGTGTGTGTGTGTGTGTGTGTGTGTGTGTGTGTACATGGGTGGGTGAGAAGGCAATAATGATGTGATTAAAATTTGAAAACAACCAATCATAGGTTAAGGTTACAAAGCAAGGTCAAAGTTCAACCCGTATCGATGTGTTAACAAAGTAACTCAATTTTAATCTAATTTGGATCAAACTTGTTAAAGTGTTAAAGATCAGCCAAGTAAACATACTGTTTTTAAGAACAACAGTTCGAAGGTCAAAGTCACATTGCAAGGTTGACTAAACAGGCTTACACCTGCACAGCTGTTGAATTTATACACAGGTTTTATTTGCCCCTGTGTAGATTACAATTCTCATGTGTGGGAAGGCTCCCGACATACAGCTTTCCTCAACAAGGTGGACTCAAAGGCTTTTCGTCTCATTAACTCTCCTCCTTTTACTGGCTCCCTTCAACCACCGTCTCTTCACCGCTACTTCAATGGCCACTGCTCCTCTGAACTGTCTGCCTGCATCCCTCCATTACTATGGCGGGTGTGCAGCACCCGTCTAGAAACACTATCATCCCTTTTCTGTCCAACTCTCTAACACAAGGGTTAACTGTTACTCCCAGTCCTTCGTGTATGCAACAGGTCTGTTCTGGAATTGTCTTCCTCTGTCTCTATTTCCTACTGCCTATGACTTCCAGTGTTTTAAATGCAGTGTCCAGGTATCTCGAAATAAACGAGTCTCGAGTTTGGCTCTCTGTCATGTTTTTTATATTTTTCTTGGATGGAACAATCTTACGGGTTTCTGGCATTTGGTTCCTTCTTCTCTGCACTAAAACACAGGTTAAATCAATGTACAGTAAACTTTGTGGGCGGCTTCTGGTAAAAACAAAGATTACGAGATTCCATTCTGCTAACAGTGTCAAAAGTCAAAGTCATGGGGAAAGGTCAAAGTCAAATTCATTAGGCGAAGTCAATTAAAAAATATCAGATCTGATCTGAATCAAACTTGGCTGAATAGTTAAGGGTTAGGCAAAAAGGAAGTAAGTCGAGTCTGAGAGTAATCTGTCGAAGGTCAAGGTCACAGGGCAAAGATGAATATTCGGCCCTTAGAACACTTTGTGGAAGCCCCTTTTCCTGTTAAATATTTTTTCCCTAAAACCTACTTCCCACCGCATTATCTGTCTGTCAACTAATCTTTTTGTCTAGGTTCATCTGATCATACCTACCTTGGCCCTTATCAGCATCATCATCACCATCACCACCATCATCATCATCACCACCACCATCATCATCATCATCATCATCATCACCTTCATTATCATCATCACTACAGCTATCGCCATTAACGTGAATATGATCGTCATAGTCATCCTATCCCAGGATCGCACTAACTCTTCCTTTGCGACTGACACTCGGTTCAGTTCATACGAGTATTTGCTGTTACAAGTATGTCTTTAATTTCTACGTCTATTTGTCGCTCGGTGTAATTCCGGTCCAGATATGTTTCAGTGATTCTCCGCTGGATCTATGGCATGTGATATCCACCTTTATATCTATCTATATCTATTTAGCTATCTATCCCCCATTTTTTCGAGAGCCTGTACCCGCGGCGGCAAACAAGGGAACCCCGGGTGATAAGTGGTTTTAGGAAGACAATAACACAACCAGGCTGATTCATTACGGTCATTTTTGGCCACCCTGGAGCGGCTCCCTTAGTTACATTTTTGATGGCGTCTCTTCTTCAGCCAGAGATATTGTTGGGGGTCGTGTGGGGAGAGGGAAGGAAGGGTAGGGGTGAGAGAGGTAGGGGAGGGAATGAAGGAGAGGCAAGTGAGATATTATGGAAGTAAGAGCGTGACAGGGGAATAAGAGAGGGTTAGGGAGGAGTTAGAGCTGGGAATGAGAAAATCTGGGGGATATAAGGGGCAAGCAGCAGTGAGGGAGAGGGGAAAGGGGCTGCGGAGGAGACGAGACACTTTATCTTGCTTTGGGAATACAAATATTGATAGTTTTAGAAGAAGAACGGCAGTCGTCTGGAACAGCATAACAGACCGATCAGAACGGAAACATGACGCTCAAAGACATCCACATACTCTGCCCCAGTCTGCAAAATTTTTATTCCCCATTACAAGTAACAAAGCATCATCTACATCTATCTATCTATCTATCTATAGCCCGATGCCCTAATCCCGCAAAGGGTGGCCGCAGACAAAACGCCTCCAAGTCGCTCTGTCACCCACCATTTGACTGCCCTCCCCCCAACTCACCCCCCCCTCATATACCTCTCAACTCCATCCCTCCACCTCATCCTCGGTCTACCTCTCCCTCTCCCTCCCTCCACCTCACCTACATACACCCTCTTAGTCAGTCTTTCATTCTCCATTCTCTTCACATGTCCAAACCACCTCAGTGTATTTCTCCTAATCTTCTCAACCACATCCACATCCACCCCACAGCGTTCCTTCACTTCTACATACATCATGAATTTAACACTCCCTCCTTCACCATTCATTACTATCAACATCCTTCCCTTCATAACTAGAGATTTTTTTTCCTCTCCTAACCCCATCCATATAGAGTTACAATCAGTAACCAAGGGGATATAACACAACCCAATCTTACATCAACACTGATATTAAGCCACTTAGAGTCCACTTACCCCCTCACAAGCCTCACTGTCATCAAAGCTCTTAATAGCATTCAACAAAATTTCCATCCACACCATACATATGCAAAATTTTCCATAATCCATCTCTGCTTACCCTGTTGTACATTTTCTCCATATCCATACAATTGCCTCAAGTACCTTACCCACTACAAATTTACCTGTTCGGTTTTCAGGTGTATTTATGCTCACTAATTAATATACAGGTGACCAGGTGTGGCTGAAGGTGTCAATGGCTGGCATCTCATATTCACAAGGTTAATGCCCTTCATTTCCCTCTTCCTCCTTCTCTTCCTTCGTTCCTCCTCATCCTCTAGCCGCTCCCTCTTGTTCTCTTCATACTTCTTTATTCTTCCTCCTCCTCCCTTCCTCCTCCACTTTTTCCTCCTCACCTTTCTCTTTCCCAATCTCCGTTCCTCTCTCTCTCTCTCTCTCTCTCTCTCTCTCTCTCTCTCTCTATATATATATATATATATATATATATATATATATATATATATATATATATATATATATATATATTGTTACGGAAGAAAGATAATGTACACTTTAAGTGAGAATACTAAAAATCACTACTGTCCCGTAAAGTTCCAGGTTCAAAACAAAAGAGTTAGGTAAAATTACAAGTTAAAGTTTAATGCTCAAACTAACAACAAAATATTCAGGACTCATAAGGATAATGTAATGGCAAAAACAGGTTAAATATATGGTTAACTGCAATAGCCTCTATTAACACGAAATTAGCAAGTGCAAATTTATCTAAGTCAGCCCTGATAAAATGAAAATACACTGGGTAATGCTCAGTGAATGCAAGATATATTATTACAGATACAAAATATTATCAATAATGGCTGACTAAAACTTTAAGCACAAAACCTCACTAAGCCCACGAATTAACACCTTATGCTATTCAGTACAAGAAAAAATGCAATAACACCAATACTCAAACTACACAGCTGCTAGATGGTTGGAGACTTCCTGAGCACTCACAATAATAACAATCGTACAGGGGAGGACAGAGATGTGAGCAAAATGAGGAGTAGATCTAAGTGGCAATTAATGTAGAGACTGAGCTCATTATATAGGGGCCGGCAGAGCTTGATACAACTTGTAAGAAGGACGCGCAAATGAAGCCATGGGGACAAAGAGTTGACAATCCTGCTCTGAACAACAGAAAGAACGACTTACTCTACTATAAGGGAGGAGGGGGGGAGTGAGGTAGAACACGCTCGTGATCAAACATGCAGCATACTGTACATTAGAATTACACAAAGGATGATGAAATCATAGGCTATATAACACCTCCCCACAAAGAAAAAAAAATTTACAAAGGAAATTTCTTATTACTCTAATACAATCTGTCTAAAGTCTAGATAAGCAATCTGCAATAACATTTTCTTTCCCCTTGACATGTTGTATGTCTAATGAATACTCCTGAAGAAGTAGACTCCATCTTGTCAATCTCTGATTTTTATCTTTAAACTTACTAAGAAATTTCAGTGGGTTATGATCGGTATAAATGACTATGGGGTCAAAACCAGAACACAAATAAAATGAAAAATGCTGTAAACCCAAAATCAAGGCCAAAAGCTCTTTCTCAATAGTTGAGTAGTTCTTTTGAGGTGGAGTGAACTTCTTACTGTAATAAGATACAGGGTGTTCAATACCCTGATCATCCTCTTGCAGCAAAACAGCCCCAGCTCCTGTATCCTTTGCATCAACAGCTATCTTAAAAGGCTTAGCAAAATTTGGAGTAGCGAGCACTGGCTGACTTAATAGGATAGCTTTAAGTTTGTTGAAAGAGGATTCACAGTTATCGGTCCAGACAAATTCAACTCCCTTTTTCAGTAGGTCTGTAAGTGGTGATACAAGAATTGAAATTTTCAGTAGGTCTGTAAGTGGTGATACAAGAATTGAAAAGTTAAGAACAAATCTCCGGTAATAACCTACCATTCCCAAAAATCTTTGTAGCTCTTTCCTACTTTTAGGTCTGGGAAGATCACTTAAAACCTGAACCTTAGCTGCTGCTGGTGCAACATGTCCATCACCAATTACATACCCAAGGTACTGAACTTTAGCTTGACCAAACTCACACTTTGATAAATTAGCTACAAGATTAGCCTGAAACAAACGCTCAGGAAATTTACTGACATGGCATAGGTGATCTTTCCAGTTGTCATTAAAGATTAATACATCATCAATATAAACAACACACCCTGCCAAACCCTCTGTTACAACATTCATGAGCTTCTGAAATGTGGCTGGTGCATTCTTCATACCATATGGCATTACAGAACATGCAAAAGTCTTTCCTAGTGTTACAAAACATGAGATCTCCCTAGCAGGTTCAGTCATAGGTACTTGCCAGTATCCCTTTAACAAATCAAACTTACTTATGTACCTAGCCTTTCCGATCTTGTCTATGCAATCTTCCACGCGAGGGAGAGTGTAAGTGTCTGTTTTGGTTATTTGATTAACACGTCTGTAGTCAATGCAAAGCCGCTGTGACCCACCTGGCTTAGGGACTAGAGTGACAGGAGAACTCCACTCGCTCTGACAGGGCTCAATCATCTTGTGGTCCAACAGGTAGCCAAGCTCCTTCTCGATGAGAGGAACTTTCACTGGGTTCACACGGTAAGGAGGCAGTTTAATTGGCTTTGCGTCTCCAACATCGACATCATGCATCAACACAGTGGCTCTTCCTGGAGTGGCATGGAACACTTGCGGGTACTCCTGCAGTAATGCCGAAAACTCCTGCCTTTCCTCGGGAGGTAGATGAGAAAGCTTAGTCTGGAGATCATTCATGATATCAGGATTCTTCCCCAAACTATCACTCAGGCTCATGCTGCATGGGAGAACTTCACTTGCAGACTCGGGTGGAACAGCTACAGTGTAGACTTGGTTATTTTCGTCCCACCTGTGATATAACTTTAGCATGTTGATGTGACAAAGTTGCTTGTTCTTTCTACGAACTGGTGTGGCGATGACATAGTTGACATCACTGAGTTTCTTCTCCACGAAATAAGGACCACTAAACTTGGCTTGAAGAGGTTGCCCATGCACCAGTAGCAGAATCAAAACCTGATCTCCTGGCTGAAAGTGGCGTAACCTGGACTTCTTATCATACCAAGTCTTCATCTTCTCCTGAGCAGCTCCTAAATTCTCTCTCGCCAGCTGTAAAGCAGTGGACAGCTGTTCTTTGAACTTCATCACATACTCCAGCAGGTTGACGTCATCTTCCTCCGACAGCCAGCATTCCTTAAGTAGCTTAAGGGGTCCTCTTACTTCATGGCCAAACAGTAGTTCAAAAGGTGAGAAGCCCAGTGATTCATTTGGAGATTCTCTTGCGGCAAATACAACAAATGGAAGACCTTTATCCCAGTCTTTCTGATGTTCCAAACAGTATTTCTTGAGCATCGATTTGAGTGTTTGATGATATCTCTCCAACGCTCCTTGGGTCTGGGGATGGTAAGCTGAAGACGTGATCTGGGTGATGCCCAACTCTTTCAGAGACTGCTTGAAAACATTTGACATGAAATTACTTCCCCGGTCTGACTGTACCTCCTTGGGCAGACCAAACTTTGTGAAGAACCCTAGCATTTCCTTAACCACGTTCTTTGCTGAGATATTTCTAAGTGGAATGGCTTCAGGATAACGAGTAGCCATATCAATTAGGGTCAAAACATAAGAAAATCCTGAAGAAGTCTTAGGAAGAGGGCCCACAATATCCACCAACACACGGGTGAATGGCGCCTCAAAAGGAGGAATGGGAACTAGAGGTGCAACCTTTTCGGTCTGATTACACTTCCCCACAACTTGACAGGTGTGACAAGACTTACAATACCAGGAAACATCCCTGAAGATACCTGGCCAGTAGAAGTGTTTCAAAATGCGTGCCACAGTCTTCCTCACTCCAAGGTGTCCTGCCAAACTGGAATCATGAGCCACTCTAATGATATCCTGCCTACAAACATGAGGGATGACAACTTGATGTACAACCTCCCATTCACAGTCAGCTGATGCTGTTGGGGGTCTCCACTTCCTCATAAGTACTCCTGACTTTATATAATAACAAGTAGAAGCACCAGCTGACTCTTCCTCACTGCAAGCAGAGTTAGCTAGACCTTTCAACTCAGAGACAGCAACCTGCAACTCAACCAACTCTTGATGAGACAAATTATCAACACTACGGGGTACTGCCTCATCTGGTGAGTGGTCCAAATCAGCAAGAAAAGTGTCAGCTAGGATAACATCATCATCATCATTATCCTCTAAGTCACCAGTAACTTTAGACTTAGCCCTAGTGACAGCACATGCAGGGAACACATCTGGGACATCACAATCCTGGGTCGCAGCCACTGGCTCACTAGACAACTGAGGAGCTGGACACAGTTGACTTCCACCAATATCATTTCCAAGTAAGAAAGTTACACCTGACATTGGGAGTGTCTCAACCAACCCAACCATAACGGAACCATTAACAAAACCAGATTCTAAATTCACTCTGCACAGAGGGACAGAGAAGTAATTATTCCCTACACCTTGTAAGATTACAGTTTCATCAGAGGAATTAACATTAGAGCCTAGAACACTGGTCAGCATAAGGGATTGGCAAGCACCTGTATCACGATATATTTTAACTAATTTCCTGTCATTACTGTCCAGAGGACTGACAAAACCATCAGACAGGAAATTAGCACATGAACTCTTGAGAGTGTCACCCACGTTAATGCTCAAAAGAGGAGCTTCATCATGAGGATTTAATTTACCCCTCAAAGCAGGTTCAGTTAACTCAGTTAAAGAATTCTGGGAACTCTCAAGGGTGGACACTAGACCAATTGACTGAATATTTAAAGACTCCTTTTTGTTCACATCACGCTGTCTCCTGAAACATTTCTCCGTTGTATGACCAAGCTTACTACAATAAGTACATTTACTTTTCTGAAATCTAGAGGTGAAGCTGGTATTTACTTCCTGAGAAACATCATCTTTATTCTCTTTCCTGTTACCTGTACTCTGAGTAGAGGCAACGTACTTACTCTCAGCTTTCCTTTTTTCTTTAGAATATCTCTTGTGAGTGAGAACATAATTATTCATCAGCTAAAACTGCAGCATCAGACAAATTATCTATTCTTTTCTCATCAAGATATAGGCTTACATCTTTATAAATACTCCTTTTGAAGTCCTCCAGCAAAATCATCTGCTTAAATTTGTCAAAATCAGAATCCACATTCTTAGAATTTAACCACTGCTCTAACAGATCTTCTTTGATTTGGATACTCAACATGGGATTGCTTATGTTGCTTATAAGTTGTCCTAAATTTTACTCTATAGGCTTCAGGAACAAGCTCATAGGCCTTAAGAATCAAGCTCTTAACTACATCATAATTATCAGATTGATCCTGAGGCAAAGATGCATAAGTTACTTGAGCTTTACCGGTGAGAACAGTTTGAAGGAGTACTGGCCAATACTTTTTAGGCCAATTAAAACCTGTAGCTACCCTCTCAAACAACTGAAAATAATTCGTTAAATCAGATTCATTAAAAGGAGGGACAAGTTTAACATTTTTAGCCACAACAAAATCATCATAGCAAGATGATCCAGTTCCACCTTGTTTCATGCGATACTCATGGTCTGCCTGAATCCTAGCAAGTTCAATTTGTGCCTGAGCCTGTATCTGTGCCTCCTGAATACGAGCCTGAGACTCCGCCTCCTTAGCCTGAGACTCAGCCTTCTTAGCACGTGCCTGAAATTCAGCCTCCTTAACACGAGCCTCCTGCAGGGCTAGCTGTAACTTAGTTATTTCAATCTGCGTTTGCTCATTTGGAGGAGTTACATTAAACAAGCTTTTATTAATCATGCCAACAATTTGATCTTTAGAATGATGAGAGTGAACTGCAGTTCCCAACTGTTGAGCAACAAGCTTAAGTTCATTCTTTGTTCTGTTTTCTACATCACACACTGTTTGCACATTTGACAAAAAATCTCTGGCTTCATCAAGCATAGTAATAGTAGACATCAAGAATAAATCACAGTCACAAAATATCAAGCAATATCCTTATGATAATATCCTGAATATCCTGATAAGAGGTCGCCAAATTTATGTTACGGAACAGAGAAAGATAATGTACACTTTAAGTGAGAATACTAAAAATTACTACTGTCCCGTAAAGTTCCAGGTTCAAAACAGAAGAGTTAGGTAAAATTACAAGTTAAAGTTTAATGCTCAAACTAACAACAAAATATTCAGGACTCATAAGGATAATGTAATGGCAAAAACAGGTTAAATATATGGTTAACTGCAATAGCCTCTATTAACACGAAATTAGCAAGTGCAAATTTATCTAAGTCAGCCCTGATAAAATGACAATACACTGGATAATGCTCAGTGAATGTAAGATATATTATTACAGATACAAAATATTATTAATAATGGCTGACAGTAAAACTTTACATTAAGCACAAAACCTCACTAGGCCCACGAATTAACACCTTATGCTATACAGTACAAGAAAAAATGCAATAACACCAATACTCAAACTACACAGCTGCTAGATGGTTGGAGACTTCCTGAGCACTCACAATAATAACAACTGTACAGGGGAGGACAGAGATGTGAGCAAAATGAGGAGTAGATCTAAGTGGCAATTAATGTAGAGACTGAGCTCATTATATCGGGGCCGGCAGAGCTTGATACAACTTGTAAGAAGGACGCGCAAATGAAGCCATGGGGACAAAGAGTTGACAATCCTGCTCTGAACAACAGAAAGAACGACTTACTCTACTATAAGGGAGGAGGGGGGGAGTGAGGTAGAACACGCTCGTGATCAAACATGTAGCATACTGTACGTTAGAATTACACAAAGGATGATGAAATCATAGGCTATGTAACAATATATATATATATATATATATATATATATATGTATATATATATATATATATATATATATATATATATATATCCTTTCTTTATCTCAATCCGAATAAAGACCAATAGAATAGAATATGTAACTAAAAAAACAGTGCAGAATTTCCAAGTTATCAGGATATACCGATCAAACTATCACCTTCTTCCTCTTCACGTTAATCATGGTCATCATGATCATCGGTGCTTCTTCTTTATAACGTACCCTCCGCCTCTTCCTGTTTCTCCTTCCTAATCCCTCTCGTCCTTTCTATTCCTTCTTCTCTTCCTTCCTCTTCCCCACTTTCTCCTTTACCCAACTTCCCCCTCTCCCTAAAAATGATTAATGAAATATTCACCGCTAACTAACCCTTGTTCTTCCATCTTGCTCCTCCGTCTCCATCATTTTTCCCTCTTTCCCGTGTAACCCGTACTCACCCCAGCATCACTGTCATCATCACGTAGCGATGGTGCCCACACGCCCATCAGACTTAACAAACATCCTTAATAACTCACAAACATATGGCGTTTTAAGTCTTTACAAGCTTCTGTCCTTTGTCTTTTTGCGTTTCTGTTCCCATCATCACCACCAAAGAAGCTAAAACGACATACGAACATAATCAGCTAAACTGCCGATTTCTCACTATTCTTTTTTTCATTCTTCAAATGGTTTTCCTCTAACATAACATAAGCAATGACTTTTTCTTTTGCAGAGAACCTTCAGTCTCCAGCAGGTGTGATTCTTGAAAGACGGATTCTTCGGACCTTCCACATATTCAGGGACAGAAGTATTAAAGTACATTTTACTTCAATATAGCCAAGGCCCCGCTTACGGTGCACAGGTACGTTGTCTAAAAGCCCTCGTTTTTTTCTTTTTTTCTTTTAATCAAGGCAACTAATAAAAATGGCACAGTGCAAAAAATCACAGGAGATAGACCGAGACAGTATGAGCACATGTAACTCAATCCCTGCATTATTTTATTCTTGTTTTCCTGCAATATGTGCCGTTGTGGTGTTGCGTGTACTCTGGAAGAAAACTGCTGTGGATAGGGCTGTCTATAACTATTCATTTCCCATGCAATATATCAAATATGTCATTTAAAAACATGATTTTTCATGTGCTAAAACTGTCTCCACTTATTTCTTTTCTTTAATTTTTTGTGTGTGTCGTCACCTCACATTCTTATTTTTTTACGAAATATATCTTCATAATCCATAAACTTGTAAAATAAACTAAGCTATAAATACGAATATTATCTTTAGGTACTTGCATCTTCTAGGAATTAAGTAGCAGTGAATGGCATCTGGAAGGTGCTGGAGTAAGAATAATGAGTACTGTAGCCCTCTTCCCCTACTCCTCCACATCATCTCCTCTCTTCATCCCTCGTCATATTCTTACCAGTTCTCCTCCTCCTACACATCTTCCTCCATTTTCTCTTCCTTCTTTCTCAACCCTTTCTTCTTTCATATCCTCTCTTACACTTCTGCCTCTTTCCTCCTCCTTCTCTTCCCTCCTTTCCTAATGCCATCCCCATCTTAAGATCACTTCCCCCCAGCACACAATATACACACAGACATTCGATAATAAGTAAATAAGTAATGCAGGTACTCACATTTTCCGGGAACCAGGGCGTAACGAAGGGCATCTGGAAGGTGTTGGCGTAGGAGTGGAGCGTATCGAAGCTGTCAGGCTGGACCGACCCGACCATCGCCCACACAGGCCGCGAGAACTGACGGCAGACTGGGGAAGAGAGAGGAGAACTAGATTAGCAAGTGAGAATCATCATCATCATCATCATCATCATCATCATCATCACCATAATCACCACCACCATACCCTCTTTCCCACTCAAGGATGGGGTGAGACAGTGACCAGAAAACAAGGAAAGATAAAATAGGAACAATAAGTCAAAATTCGAGGCGGTAGAGAGGTCAGAAGCCAACTTAAAAAATAATGCAAATGTCTGAACCCAAACTAACACGAGACCAAATCTTCATCAGGGCAGGTAAGAAGTACTGACCCAACACACACACCTCCTTATCTTATCTCCTGTATACCCTCCTCACCTTAACTTATCATTTCCTTTCTGGGACTTGTTTTTCTACATACACAAGAGGTGTCCAAGCCCCTACTCTTTTGCGATTTATTTTCCATATCACCCTTTAACATTTCCTTGCAAGATCCATTATTTATATCGTTTTAATATCGATATAGCTTGGTCCAGCAGCATACATGGCGATAATGTGGGATGATGTACTGAAAGAAACGCTAAGGTAGAGGTGCTACGGGATATCCAAGGCCACTTAGGAATGATCCTCTGTTTACCTACTTTGTCGAGTGAACAGTAAGTTAACACCCCATATTCAGGTTACAAAGTCTCTTTCTCTCTCTCTCTCTCTCTCTCTCTCTCTCTCTCTCTCTCTCTCTCTCTCTCTCTCTCTCTCTCTCTCTCTCACATGATAACTTATTCTCTCCTGCCCTGTATCTGTTACGTGCTGGGTGTGTTTTTATTACCACCTGTGTGTTTTACCTGCAGGAACACCTACGTCTGTACTGTGCTGCCTGTACCCTACTGATGTCTTTGTGTTACGTGTCTTTCTTGTGTCGTTTCTTAGCAGCGAACTTGGATTCTCTCTGTCCTCTGTGCCTCTATGTAGAATAATAATAATAATAATAATAATAATAATAATAATAATAATAATAATTACAATAATAATAACAATTATAATAATAATAATAATACTGTTGTTGTTGCTGCTGCTGCTGCCGCGACTACTACTACTACTACTACTACTACTACTACTGTTACTACTACAACTACTACTATTAATACTAACAATAATAATAATAATAATAATAACAAAAGCTGTTACAACGCACAAACTTCTTTTCCATGGCTGGCTACACCAGTGATCCACATCTAAACCCAAATTATACCGAGAAATAAAAAAAAAAATCAATGAAGTAAAGCAAAAAAAAAAAAAAAAGGTAATAATATGAAGGAAAAAAAAAAAACAGCTCTCTGGCATAAATGTCACAAATTTTTATGGAAATAGGAGTTTTTGGGAGTGGGGGCAAATATACATATATACATGATGGCTACGACTGGAGTGTGGGGGGATGCGAGAAGGGAAGGGGGAGGGGGTCACGAGATGGGAGGGGGAGGGTGGATGCGGTATGGGAGGGGGAGGATGGATGCGGTATGGGAGGGGGAGGGGGGATGCGGTATAGGAGGGGAAGGATGGATGCGGTATGGGTGGGGGAGGGGAGATACGAGAGGGAAGGGGGAGGGAGGATGCGAAATGGGAGGGGGGAAGGGGGATGTCAGAGGGGAGAGAGCGGGGTGGGGGGAGGGAGGATGAGAGATGGGTGGGGGAGGAGGATACGAGAGGGAAAGGGGAGGGGAAAGGGAGCAGGGAGAACAGGGAGGTGGCAGGAGGGAAAAAATGGGGTGAGGGAGGCTTGAGAGCTGAGAGAGGAATAAAAGGAGTGGGGGGGGGGAGAGGAGAGGGGAAGTGGTGAAAGGGGAGAGGAGGGAAGAAGAGCTGAAAGGGGCTGGGGGAGAGGAGGGTGAGTGAGGGGCAGGAGAGGGGTATGAGTTGAGAGGGGAGGAGGAGAGTATAAGATGAGAAGAAGGAAAAAAGAGGAAATGAGAAAAGGTGAGATGGCAAGAAGAGACAGGTGGGGGGAATGAGGGGGAGAGGATGGGAACGAGGGGGAAAAAGGGAGGTGGGAAGAGGGAGGAGTGGGGAGGGATTATGCTAACCTCTCCTCACTTTCATCCAAACATAATTATCACCACACACACACACACACACACACACACACACACACACACACACACACACACACACACAGACAAATGTTGGCTGAGGGAGAGAGGGTCGAGGGGATGAGGTGGACAAGGAGAAGGAAGAAGAGAAGAGAAGAGGGACAAGTAGAGGGCGGGATGGCAGGAGTGAGAGGAAAGAAGGGGAGTGGGGAGGGAGAGGTAAAGTAGGGGGGTGAAAAGGAGGGACGAAAAAATGAAAAAGGGGTGAGTTTTGTTTATATTCCGCCTCCATTTTCTCAACCTCATCTTTTATAAAACAGGCATATATTTACGAATATATACTTAACTGTACACATGATCCCAAAGCTTTAAGCTAAGGGAGGCGGGAAAGGAAAAATCAGAGTAAAGAGAGAGAGAGGAGATGGAGGTGACAGAGGGATGAAAGGAGGAGAAAGGAGGTACAGCAGAGGGCAGTATGTCTCTCCTCACATCAGTCCAGCCTCCTCTGGTAAAACGTTCAGGCTCCCATGGCTATACGTTAAATATAATCACCTGGAGTTATGTGCAATACTGCTCTTCCACGTTACCAAGGAGTTTAATGATACTATACCCTTTCTTCTCTAACTTGCGTAAAACTGCCATCTATCCATCTTGAATGCTGCGTTCCAACAATAGATTTACGCTAGAATATGATGCTAGTCACGAAGCGTTATGGAACGGATGTAGAGTAGTAGTAGCTGCGAAAAGACGACCACCTGGGCCAAGTTAAGGTAAAATGGACTTAGTATTATACTCGTACTACCACTTTCATAATCCCTTACTCACAGATATTAAAAAAAAGTCGTTTGGCTTCAGCCAGATTTTTGTCCTTTAGCTACTTATTTTACATTGCTCAGTGGTAGAAAAATATAACGATACGGCTCGGTATCCTTTTCACAGCACTTCGTGGACAGCATCATATTCTAGTGTTAATCTACTGTTACGCCTCAACATTTAAAACTGAGAGATGGCCATTTTGAGCCAAGTCAGAGTAAAAAGTATAACAGACATGCCCTCATCGCGACAGGACCATCCTTTTCACTGCCTTAGATGCACTCTGAATTATTTAAGCCGCTGAACTCAAACCATTTTATTCAGGCGAGACAAAGTCAAGCATTCCCTAAATATACGGTGACAGTTTGGGCCATCTGATTTTTATATTTTCCCTCGACGGAACAAAACTGTCTTAAAGGAAGACAGAATCAACTAGCTAAATGTGTCCAAAGAAGGCCAGTGAGTTGACAGAGGCAATTTTTTTTTTTTTTTTTAATATCCCATTGGATCCCAGAGCCGCTGGACGAGGCATTGCAGTGGGAGGGTACTATGCGTACCGCCCTCCGCCTATCGGTTCTTGGTCGCGAAGCTCATAGGTCCCTACCCGAGGGTTCCTTACTCTATTAAGATTTGGAAATTCCCAGTTCTGTCCAATACTCTGGACACTGGGCTCCAATGGGTTAAAGAAACTGATAGATTTGCCAGTCATTAACCCACTGGATCCCAAAAATGCTGGGCGAGGCATTGCACTGGGAGGGTACTAAGCGTACCTCCCTCCGTCTACCGGATCTTGGTCGCGAAGCTCATTCGTCCCTACACGTGGGGTTCCCTACCTTATAAAGCTTTGAAAATTCCCAGTTCTGTCCAATACTCTGGCCACTGGGCTCCAATGGAATATATGCTATCTCCCAACGATTTTATTATTTTAGCTTAGTATAACAACCCGATTCGTAGTGGCTGAATATATGGCAGCCTTAACAAAGCCCTTCAATGTGAGCGGTTGGAGGAGGGCGCCTTCGCGCGGTGTCACAGACATATCTGGACGGTTCCGCCGTCTGATTATGCTAATGCTCCTCACCTCTCTATTCCATGAAAGAGAGAAACTGCACTGCATGAGGGGGTCAGTTTCACCCTGCAGTCTACTGGGTTCACATTCAGCTGAACCTGGGGTTACTACTACAACTACTACTACTAAGAATGTAAGGGGCCATTCCTAAGACGAGTAAATGCGTCTCGTAGCAGCACAAGTGCACTAAATAGGTGGTCAACAGTATTCTCGTCTGGTATGGAGGCGTCCTAGCACCTCTTCCAAAGCGACTTATAATTGGATATGGCTGGTCAGTATCCTTTTTCGCGTTATTTATGCGCAGCATTGGGATACCGGACGGATTTACGTAACACAGAAGGGGACAGTAAAGTGCAATAAGCAAATTATATCGTTTTGGAAAATGTGTTAAGGAGCTTCCTTAACCAATGAGAATCACGAGACAAAGAGTGGACGAACTCAGCTACCGCTCACACTATTGTTGAAACGACAAAGATGAATAAAATCCTCCAAAGGTAACAAGAATAAAAAAAAAGGTGAAACGTCAGTTGTCGAATAAGGTTTATGTACGCCTATTATAAGGCAGGCTACAGTTAAGCCATGCAGTAAAAATTCTATCCCACCCCAAATATAAGCGATAAGAGGGAGCAAATATAAAACGGAATTGACGTCCGGCTATTTCTTGAAACCTTCAAGAGATCTGTTATGCTGTAGTGAATAATGAAGACTATATTCAACCCCATCATTTTCTGAACTCTATCCTACTCTGAAACTAATTTAGAGACAGTATGAATACAGTAAAAGCAACATCCCCTTTTCCTTCCTCGTCGTTCTTTCTGCCTCTCTTTCCCTTCTTTCCTGCTCCCTCTCCCCCTCTCTCTATCCCCCTCCTTCCCATCCATTAATTCGGCCAATCCTCATCCTAGGCTCTGACACCCTTCATCATCCCTCGCTTATCTCTCTTGTCACCCTCCCTTCTCTCTCTCTCTCTCTCTCTCTCTCTCTCTCTCTCTCTCTTCCTTCTTCCTTGTCCCGCTCTCATTTCCATCTTGCCTCCCCACTACCCTCTATTCCCTCCTCTCTGCTCACTCTCATTCCCCCCCTCACTTCCCCTCTCTCCCCCCACTCCTCCCCTCCCTTCTCCCCACTGCCTCCTATCACAGCATAGTTCTCTTATTTAGGGGTATTCTTAACCACTTCCCCCCACCAAAAAAAATAGGGGGGGGGTCCTAACGAAAACTGTGTGGTGGTAGCAAGGGAAAATGGCCCACTTTACTGAACGAGTGAGAGGTAGTTTTATCTAATCACGAATCCCTGCTTGAACTCTATTAATTTACTTGTACAGGTATTTTATTTATGCCTTTCTAATATCAACAAAATCCGAATCAAGGGCACACAATTGAATTTTAAATTGTAACAGGCAGGATAAATAGCTAAGGAAGAAGTGTTACGACAGTCCCCATGGCAGTGAGAATACGTCCCCCAGTGGCTGGAGAGAGGACGCTGGCTGGCTACTCCATGGATTGTGTCGAGTGAGGGGAATTGATCTGGGGTGACGAGGGTGATGACCTGGGGTGCGAGGAGGGGAGATTAATAGGGGTGAGGGGTGATTTACTGGGTGGTAAGGCGTGAAATGGGGTGAGAGTATGGGAGGAAGTGAAGTAAGTGAAATTTTGTTGGGATGAGGGGAGTGTGCAGGGGTACAAGAAGGGGAGAAAGAGGGGAGGAAGTGGTAGAAGAGAGAAGATGGGTAGAGGTGAAGTGAAAGGAAGGGGGGATGCAGGGGTGAGAGTAGGGGAGAAAGTGGGGAGGAAGGGGTAGAAGAGAGAATATGGGTAGGGGTGATGTAAGGGGGCAGGGTGAGGGGAAAGTAAGACGGGGAAAAATGGGGAGAAATGAGACAAGGCAGAGGTGTGGGGAAGGGAAGAAAAATGAAGTGAGGGCTTATGGGTCGGGGAATGACGGGAGGGGTAATGGGTAGGGGAATGAAGGGAGGGGTCATGGGTAGGGGAATGAAGGGAGGGGTAATGGGTAGGGGAATGAAGGGAGGGGTAATGGGTAGGGGAATGAAGGGAGGGGTCATGGGTAGGGGAATGAAGGGAGGGGTCATGGGTAGGGGAATGAAGGGAGGGGTAATGGGTAGGGGAATGAAGGGAGGGGTAATGGGTAGGGGAATGAAGGGAGGGGTCATGGGTAGGGGAATGAAGGGAGGGGTCATGGGTAGGGGAATGAAGGGAGGGGTAATGGGTAGGGGAATGAAGGGAGGGGTAAGGGTTAGGGGAATGAAGGGAGGGGTAATGGGTAGGGGAATGAAGGGAGGGGTCATGGGTAGGGGAATGAAGGGAGGGGTCATGGGTAGGGGAATGAAGGGAGGGGTCATGGGTAGGGGAATGAAGGGAGGGGTCATGGGTAGGGGAATGAAGGGAGGGGTCATGGGTAGGGGAATGAAGGGAGGGGTCATGGGTAGGGGAATGAAGGGAGGGGTCATGGGTAGGGGAATGAAGGGAGGGGTCATGGGTAGGGGAATGAAGGGAGGGGTAATGGGTAGGGGAATGAAGGGAGGGGTCATGGGTAGGGGAATGAAGGGAGGGGTAATGGGTAGGGGAATGAAGGGAGGGGTCATGGGTAGGGGAATGAAGGGAGGGGTAATGGGTAGGGGAATGAAGGGAGGGGTCATGGGTAGGGGAATGACTAGTAGGGTAATGGGTAGGGGTATGATGGGAGGGATAATGGGCAAGGGAATGACTGGTGGGGTAATGGGTAGGGGAATAATGAGGGGTAATGAGTAGGGGAAAGTGAAGGTGAGGGACTGGGCTTAGAAAAGGGAAGTAAGAGGAAGTAAGAAGGTTTGAAATGAAGGGTGGAGGTGAAGGTGGAAATGTAAGAGGTAAAGAGAGTGAAAAAGGAGATAAGTGAATTAAAGGAGGTAGATCTGGTGAGGTGGCTGGAGTCAGGGGGTGGGATGGCTGAGATAAGATAAGGGGTATTGGAACGACGTGAGGTGAGGCTGTCTGGCCCTCAGTTGACGACAGAAAGCTTAACTAAATCATTCTCGTTACCGAAAGGGTATTTTTGTCTCAGCTTACATGTGGCCAGTCCATGTCCATAAAAATCTCCCGAAATCCTTACACGACGACATCACATTTTATTTTTGGTATTACTAAACAACTTTATTCATCGTCATAATAAAGAGGTTAACTTTATTGTAAACATTAATCAAAGCATGTTCCGGGTAAGGTAGGTTAAATGTATCGCGCATCGAACCTAACCTAAAAAAAAAAAGAAAAAAAAAAAGAAAAAAAAAAAAGTGAACTTCGTTTTCTCTAATTTAATCTCCCCGAACTTGAGTGGAAAAAGTGTCCCGACATTTTATATATATTTTTAAACTAATGGTGACTGAATTTTACCCGTGTTTCGAAAATTACATCAGAAATACGTGTCGTTTTTGGCTTCACACTAGAAATATTAGATGACAGAACTTTAAAAACTTATTGGTATTTTTTCATCTATCTGACTCTAGACTTTTTCGAGTTCTTCATTTTTTTTTTTTTTTTAATTCATTCGACTCTGGACACAGGTTAGGTAGCCCATTTCCAAAATCCAGTTATCCGCCTACGACACACCAATAGAGGGCTTGTCCTCTGCAGAATTTTAGGTTTATTTGGATTTTTTCCCCACTCGACGCTAGGCACAGTTTACGTAACCCGTCTCAGAGGTCCAGTCACACACCTCCGACATATCAACAATGTGCTGGTTCTCTGCAGCTCTTACTCGTCATTCTGGCACTTGGGTAGTAACACCTACTGTCTCTTGTGTTATACGCCATGGATACCACATTCCAATCTGGTATTACGGTATCATTGGGGGGGTCTTCATGGGTCGTATTATAAATGGCTACAAAGATTTCGAAAAACTCTCCCTTAGCATTTTCTTCAGCATATTACATTTCAGTATCCTCTTACAAGCTATTGATGTAAATTATGTCCAAATTAAAACTATATAGGTATACAAATAAATTTTAAGGTGCAAAAGAAGCCACAAAGACTGGGATGCTACGAAGCCTCCTATGGCACACTCGATAAGGCCCTAAAACGTGTTAGTGGGTTGATATGAAGGACCTGTAAACAAGACGGTACCCACTTTAAATCCAACGCCCACAACACAACCTGACTCCTTCACTCCCAGGACGTATTGTTGTTACTTTACTCTTGGTCTTACTACACGATCTGATTCACATAATAAGTGTCCCCCTAGCAGTGAAGCGGGTAATGAAGGATATATATAAAACCAATACTATTCTCAAACTCTTTCCTGCGTTGAACAAAATTGTCTGGAAATAGCTTCAAAACATGGAAACGACGTCCTTGGCCTGAAGGTGTTAATATAATTTATCGCAATAAAATAGGGTGTCAAAAAATTACCTGTGCATTAGAAGATACCGTAATTAACATATTTCACAAACATCTTACAGTGCCACATCCCCAACTGCCACACCTCACCCCGGAAACACCTTGTGCTGCCACATCGCACAATGTCACATCTCACACTGCTACACTTCACACTGCCACATTCCAGACTGCCACATCACACACTGTCACACCTAACATTGCCAAAATTCAGCATCTCACACTACCACATCTCTTACTGCTACACAACATACTACCATATCTCACACTGCCACGTCTCATAGTGCAACATCACAGACAGCTATAACTCACTCTTCCACACTTTACACTGCTGCACCTCATACCGCTACACCTTATACATACGGTTATATCTCACACTGACATACCTCACACTACCATACCTCATATTTCTACACATCATACCGGCATATCAGACACCGCCACACTTCATTGTACGGTATTTCGAGCTACACCTTACACTACCACACCACATACGGCCACATTTCCCAATACCATACCACACTACCAAATCTCACACTGTCACATCACACACTGCCATATCTCACACTACCAGACACCAGACGTCCAAATCTCTCTCACACTTCACACTACCACATCACACTACCAGATCTCACACTGTCACATCACACACTGCCATTTCTCACACTACCAGACTACAGACGTTCAAATCACTCCCACATTTCACACTACCACACCACACTACCAGATCTCACACTGTCACATCACACACTGCCATATCTCACACTAACAGACCACAGACGTCCAAATCTTTCTCTCACACTTAACACTACCACTTCACACTACCAGATCTCACACTGCCACATCTCACCACCATACCTCACACTACTACACATTAACTATATACACCTGCACTACACTACACTACACTCTTCCCATGCACGCTTTTGTCTTGTGTTATTTATGCAAACTCTGTCCATAGTACGATATATTTTCAACGACGAAGAATTTATTATTGTGTAATGTGTAAAATATATGCTCAAGGAAGATATACTACAGAGTCTCCTAATGCCATGACAACAGGGCCAATTACATCTCTCTCTCTCTCTCTCTCTCTCTCTCTCTCTCTCTCTCTCTCTCTCTCCTGATGCTGAGCTCCCTACCAGGCCTTCCTACGAGGAGGTATGAGCAACGGATGTGACGCCAGGCATAAGACGAACAGATGAGGGTCGACCTGATACTGTGTGTGTGTGTGTGTGTGTGTGTGTGTGTGTGTGTGTGTGTGTGTGTGTGTGTGTGTGTGTGTGTGTGTGTGTGTGTGTGTGTGTGTGTGTGTGTGTGTGTGTGTGTGTGTGTGTGTGAAAGAGTAATGCTTGGCCTCTATCTTCACTTATTTACGTGAATGAAATAGCAGCGTGTGAGTTACGCACTTCCAGGTGCTGATTTGTAAGTGATCACCGTATCATATACGAATACGGAGAGAGGTGCAGTGTTCGACTTCTTTGCACAGTGTTTTCTCTAAGATTAATGAAATAATCTGGCAGTCTGCAAGAGCAATACGGCGACAACGTCATCGTAATGAAGTGCTTAACTATACAGTATTTCCATGTGTAATAGTAACATATTTTGCTTTTGTTTACGTGACTACAATTTCATATATCTAAAGCGAAGGAAAATTTTGCTCAGAATTACCAGCGACTTCCATAATTTTAGGTAAAAACCATAATAACTGGAGGAGGAGGAGGAGGAGGAGGAGCAACACAGGTTTCTATGGGTTAATCTGCATTATAACTCTTAGGCTCCTTGGGCTAATTCCCAGGTAAATAAAATGGCCTGAGGTTAGCTGGATGAGAAGACTTTGGCATCGAGAATATTATTTTCCGGTGCCATATGCGCGGGTAATCTGTGTTCCTATGACATAAATACTGGAGGACTATTGGACTAATGTGGTATTTCAGTCAACAGTATAAAGCAGCTTAGGACATACTGCTACATCCACATGCAAGACTAACTAGTATATCAGTTATTAACACTCGTGGTCGGGACACCTGCAGTATTCTACTTCAGCTGAAGTCAGGCGATAATATTCAACAGAGAGCGCGTCACAGGAACCTTAACGTTTTCACCAGTCACATTCTCATGGTATTCTATTTCGCCCAACGCCAGACGATTTTATTCAAGCGAAAGATCGTCACAGGAGGCTGAGATTCTCTGCATTGCAATATATCGCAGGGTTATTGTATGATCTGTATCTTTTTCAAGTGAATGAAATACTACCAGCTACCTAAACACTATACCATACTCAAGGTGGTGCATTTGTATGTGTAGGAGCAAAGAAATTCTGTATTGTAACATAACCTGAGTACTGCAGGAGTATCACTTGATTCGCAAATACTGGGCGGCCCATAAATAGCATCAATATATATATATATATATATATATATATATATAGACATATATATATATATTTTTTTTTTTTTTAATACTCATCTGGCGGTACCTCGTGTGCTGCGGGAACGGCTAAGTATGCTGATGCGAGCGTGAGAGTAGTAGTAGGAGCTGGAAATCAACAGATAATGCAGGAAAGATTCTTATAACATTGACTGAGCCGTCCCCGCAAAGCGCAAGAAATCGCTAGGAAGAGTGGAAGAGAAGCGCTACATATATACCACCTTGTATAAGATATATAAAGGAATAGATCAACATTTCCATATCAAAGCATAATTTGTATTGCACTATTTCCTTGGTGAATACTGAAGGAATGCTGCCTGCCGTACGAGAGGCTAGGAGCGGGAAACGTGTACAGCTCAGGTAGCGAGACACAACAGCGTAAGCCAATTAGCCAAAGGGGACTTAGTCATTGTCAGGTCGAGGACTAACTCACTGTTCTTACGTCAACTGCTGCTCTTGACGTCAGTGGCTTGTTAGGGAAAAAGGAGAGCTAAGTCCCTTGCATAAGTCAGTTTCCTTGCAGGGTAGATACACCTCTCTCTCTCTCTCTCTCTCTCTCTCTCTCTCTCTCTCTCTCTCTCTCTCTCTCTCTCTCTCTCTCTCACCAATGGCTTGTAAGAGAGAGAGGAATGACAACTTCACCCTCCTGCATCAGTCAGCTTTTATCCCATGGTAACCTCGTGCCACCACTATACCTGTTACCTCTCTCATAATCCTGAATCATGCAGTATTATCCTCCTGTCCATTATGTTCCTTCAGTCTTCGTCTCTGCTAATTCTATCTCTCCTTTTTTTCCTCTCTAATCTTTCTTTCTTCACTTCTTTTAAACCTGCTTCCTCTCTTTCATACTGCTGAACCCTTGTATCATTTTCCTCTCCTTTATTATGATCATGCAATCTCCTTCTCGGTCATTTTCATCTTTACTACTTCCACCTCTGCTGTTTCAAGTCTGACACTCTCTTCTTACCACTTCTGCACCTATTACAAAAGTATCACAAACACCACAGGAGCTCCATCCATTCATCCATCCATCCATCTATCTATCTCTCTATCTATCTACAAGTACTATTGAATTAACACTCTAAAGGGCATGGTCTTCCTCTGAGCTGAAAGAAACCATCCAATCGGTAGCCAGAATATAAACTTAAGTGATGCCCTGCCCCCTAAAAATGGATCCCACTGTCTCTACATTCCCCCAAATAAGCCAGCATGCTTGTATGTACTAAATTACCTTAAAACAGTGTTCCCCTGCAGTGCTTAACCCGACACACCCAACGAGGGCGAGATGTTGCGTGTCTGGCACTTGCATTTGTTCCTCCGTGTTAGTCTGTTATTATATGATTGTCAGGCACGATTTTCATCAGTTTTCTATCAACAGTGTTTTCATAACATGGAAATCACATGCTAAATCACACACACACAACCCTGAAAAAGCGACAAACAGGCGTGTACACGTCAAAATGGCGACACTGGAAATGCACACACACACCCACACACACACACACACACACACACACACACACACACACACACACACACACACACACACACACACACACACACACACACACACACACATACGAAAAATAACCATGGCAATGTTCGAGCATTCGCCGGAAAATTCTTACAAGGAAATTATTCAGCCTCCTCCTGGTGATGGACATGGCGGTAGTGGCGACAATTTAGTCTGAGCAAAAATGATTCCAGCAGTCACATTCACGCCTCCCATGTTCCGCTGGCAATTGTGTTTCTTTTATTTCAGTGACAGGCGTGGTTTACTTGGCCACTATTAACACTCTCAGGCTCGTATAACGCTGTCTTTGTTGAATAGATTATCACAACGTAAATCGAATAAAAATACAAGCGCAAGTCTACAAAATATACTAAAGAAGCAGTATAAAAGAGCAGTAAGGAGACACACACACACACACACACACACACACACACACACAGTCCACAGGAATGGGGGGAGGACAGATTAAATTGAGGAGGGGGTAAGGGGAAAAGAGGGGATAAGAGGGGAGAGGGAGATAGTCTTGGTGGACGAGGGGAAGGTAGACCAAGATGAGGAGGGGATAAGTGTGAAAGAGAGGATGTGGAGGGAGAGGAAAGCGTCAAAAGACGGCGAGGATGGGGGAGAGGGGACGAGAGGCTTCTAAATGAGAGAGGGACTAGAGGAGGGAGACTAGACTAAGAGAAGGGGTGGTAAGGGAAGCAGGTGGGGAGAGGCTGAGAGGATGAGAGGGAGGCGTCAGAGGGAGGGTAGTTAGGAAATGGGAGAAGAGGGAGTTAGAATGCTGGACCAGGTGGTGAGGGGGAGGGGGCAGAATTTGCATACAGCTCTTGTCTCTATGTAAATATGTATGTAAATCAGGCAATTATAGGCCTCAAAACATATAAAACGAGGCAAAGCACGAGTCACTGCACTGTATATAAAGGCGACTGGATGTGTGTGTGTGTGTGTGTGTGTGTGTGTGTGTGTGTGTGTGTGTGTGTGTGTGTGTGTGTGTGTGTGTGTGTGTGTGTGTGTGTGTGTGTGTGTGCGCGCGTGCGCGCGTGCGTGCGTGCGTGCGTGCGTGCGTGCGTGCGTGCGTGTGTGTGTGTGTGTGTGTGTGTGTGTGTGTGTGTGTGTGTGTGTGTGTGTGTGTGTGTGTGTGTGTGTGTGTGTGTGTGTCGTACAGTCTCGAAAACACCCTGACTTTTACCCCAGACCTTATATTACTATGAATTTGGCTTAAGTCGCCATCTTCGTTCCCTCATATTTTCGTCCTTGATTTTTCTTCGTAGAAAAATCCATTTACTTCTCTGCTAATGAAATGATTTTTCTTTCTCCAAATTTTTAGAGATCTCAGAGGGACAAAACACCTCGCTTATTTACATAATTACTTATTTATTTATTCTTGCTTTAATAGCCTCTTCTTCCACGTATATATCCACGAACGCCAAGACTTCATGGCCAAGACTTTTAGAAAAAATAAAAAAGTTTCGATTTTGTTTACTTGCAAAATATAAATACGTCGATTTTTTCGCCTGTTATATAGTCCTTTTCTTTTACCCATACATTTCTACTAACTCCTAGATACTTTTTTCTTGGATTATACGTTTGGACTGCCGGTACATGCAATACTTGGATCGTTTGTCAACCCGACTTTTTCTCTTCTTCGTATTTTCGTCATGCCTCGATCTTCTTACCCACCCGTAAATCGCCGTACATTTCCGCCAACACCACGATCTTTTCCTGGTCCAGACTTTTAGAGAACCCGAAGAGAAAATCCAGAGCAAATCCGCAGCGCCTCTCGTGGATGACCGGTGGTGGTGGGCATTTCCAAGGATGACGCCCGACGTGTGTGCCGATAACACCGCAGGCGATGGCTTTCACTCAGGGGTAAATTCAGGAAGGAAAGAGAGGAGCAGCGGAGCCGGCCTTGAGAAACCAAAACGGGTAGGGAGGCGGGGAGAAAGGATGGAGAAAATAGCTGTTTGTTCTGGCGTGATCTTACTTCAATTTTGTTTGGAAGAGGGATACATCAAAAGCTAAAACACCTAACAATTGTAAGGATGATATCGGTAACAAAAATACTTTATAATATATATGTATAAAAACGGAACATAAGTATTATATTGTTGATTAGTAAAGAAGGGAAGGGGAAGACTGAGGAAAAAGTTGTGTGTGTCTCGCCTCAGTCATAAAAAAAACAAAAACAAATAAACAAACACTGCACAGTGCACTAAATATATATTATACTGTTGACTATCAGAGAGAGAGAGTATGGGAAAAAGCTGTGTGGTTTAGCATAGACTGCCCTGTCTCTCACAGTAAACGTCTGTACCAATAATGTCAGCATCGTATCTCTGACAAGTTAAACAAAGAACAGACGACTGCAAGCGATAGAGAATGGAAAAAAAGTACGTGTTTTAGTACTGGCTTCCATCAGCCTCTTACCAAATGGCAACGACGAAACCCAAAGCTACAAGCCACAAACAACGAAATGACGGTACGTGGTGGAGACCATCATCCACCCACTTGATGTAATGCTGTCTACTTCTTCCCAAGGTGACTCTCCACTGAATGACAAGCCTAATGGTTTCCTGTAACCCAGGAAACCATTTACAACGCTGGGTGGTAACCATATAACCAAATGACGGTGTGATGTGAAGCCTGCTATGGTGCCCCTGTTAACTGGAAGGAGAGACATAAATGAGAAGTCCATCCAGGACCTTCTTCCCCGTCGCTCGCTGTGACGAGACACAATCCATCGCAAGGGAACATAGGTTCACTGCACGGGATGGCCCTGTAGGGGCAGTTACTTGCCTCCGGTTGATGGGTATGCTATGATAAAACAGACCGGGGTTGCCCTACTACTGCTACTACTAACAACTTAAATATACATTAGTTAACAAAATCGCCACCATAAATGTGCTAGTATTTTCACTGGCAGGCAGGGAGAGAGGGTGGGAAAAGCTGTATGTGACGTAGTCTTACTGCACTGTACTGAAAACGTAAAGACGATATCGAAGTAATATGAAAATATCGTTAAATCTATACTGAACACAAACACGACAACAACAACAACAACAAAATGTATCGAAAAGTATTACAATGTTAACAGGCAGGCAATGGCCCTAACCTTCCTTCAGTAGTCTCAAGTTTATACCGAAAACAGAAAAATGAAACCCAAAGCTACAGGCGAGGATAATATAAACTTTAAATCGACAACAAAAACAACACAGAAAGCGTTCCTAAGTATTGCAGGATATTGTCGAAAGAGAGAGAGAGAGAGAGAGAGAGAGAGAGAGAGAGAGAATTATATGTCAAGTAGATAAAAGTGGATGATTTTCGAGGGGAGGCTAAACAAAATGTGTATATATTTTTCCACCCTGTATACATAATGTTATATTTACAGACCATATTCTACCCATCCCTGCCTGGCCCTCATCCACACCGTTAATCAGTTTTAGACTCGTATTCTCGTCGCGTAAGGAGGCTCCCTAACACCTCTTCATTAGCGATTTATTTCTGGATAAGGGGGGTTAATATCCTTTTGTACGTTATATAAGCTGAGTATAGCGATACAGGAGGGATTTATGTAGCTAAGAATAGGATAATAAGGTGTAATGGGCAAAATAAATCTCTTAGAGAGGGTGTTGAGGAGCTTCCTTGACCAGCGAGAGTATGGGTCACAGTGACTTGTACTGAACGGGAAATTATAACACTGTGGTTCCCGTGACTCAGGTAAACAGAGTCACATGATATTACCTGGAAGAGGCCAGACTGTGTGTGTGTGTGTGTGTGTGTGTGTGTGTGTGTGTGTGTGTGTGTGTGTGTGTGTGTGTGTGTGTGTGTGTGTGTGTGTGTGTGTGTGTGTGTGTGTGTGTGTGTAACATATATACTGTTCATAAATTACATACATATATACATTTATACATACACACATACAAACATACATACACATTCACACACAGATATATACAGAACATACATACATATACAGACGTACATACATACATACATACATACATAGGCTACATACGGACATTCA
This sequence comes from Coenobita brevimanus, assembly GCF_032717465.1. Lineage (NCBI taxonomy): Eukaryota > Metazoa > Arthropoda > Malacostraca > Decapoda > Coenobitidae > Coenobita > Coenobita brevimanus. Next base: position 34,262,956 of record NC_136954.1, read on the forward strand.
TATATAGACAGGTAGATACATACATACAGATGCATACATACAGACATTCATATATACAGTATATAAAGAACATGCACACATACATACAGTAAATACATACATAAGATATACAAAGAAATATATAATTCACTCGTCGTCGGTGAAGTTTGTATTAGTACTGTACAGGGAAAGAATTAATCAAGAGGACTAAACAACTGATGAAGGAGCATAAGAGAAGAGAGAAGAGGGTAAGAGGAGCCAAAGGAAGGGAGAGAAGGTAAGAGGAATGTAAGAAAGGGAGAGGAAGGTAAGACGACAGTAAGGCAGGGCAACAAGGTAAGAGGAACGTACGGAAGAGAGAGATAGGTAAGAAGAACGTTAGGAAGGGTGGGAAGAGGAACGTGAGGACGGGAGGGACGGTAAGAACGTAAGAAAGGAGAGATGGTAAGAGGAACGTATGGAAGGAGAGAAGGTAAGAGGAACGTACGGAAGGAGAGAAGGTAAGGGGAACGTATGAAAAGAGAGAAGGTAAGAGGGACGTGAGGAACATAGCCAAGGGGAAGGAGAACGTTAGGAACTAAGAGGAGGGGTAAGAGGAACACAGAGGAGGGTAAGAGAATGTGAAGAGCGCAAAGATAAGAGCAGCGTAAGAGGGTAAGAAGGAATGAAGAAGGTAGTGGAGGACAAGGGCAACGTAAAAGGAAAGGAGAGGAAGGTAAAAGGAACGTAGAGGGGTATAAGAGGAAATTAAAGGAATGAAGAGAAAGGTTAAAGGAAGGTAAAGGTGGATAAGAGGAATGTAAGAGGAATGTTGAGGAGGGTAAGAAGAATGTGAGCAAGAGAAGAATGCGAGGGAGAGAACAAAGGCTTCAAGGGATAAGCCATCAATAAATACAGGGCAGAAGGGAGATAGTATGTGTGTGGTGCTTTGACTGAACTTTGTTGGTGGAGAGTTGAGGAAATGATGTGTTTTGTGTGATGGTATTCGTGGAAGGGGTTTTTGGTGGGCGAAATGTGGGAGGCTGAAATGTTACTTAATAATGCTTCTGATTCCTATTTACCTCATTCAGGAAGTGGTAACATGTTTAGGGTGGTGGTGGTGGTGACACACACACACACACACACACACACACACACACACGACAGAGAGAGAGAGAGAGAGAGAGAGAGAGAGAGAGAGAGAGATTCCCCTCACCGACATCCTCACTGATAAACACTTGTCAAAATAAAAGACTGGCAAGAGTAACGAACGATATTAACAATCTATTAGCCAATGATAAAATATAAATAATTGGCAATTAACGCAGAGATAACGAGTCACTGGTGCATACTGAATTTTTTACTGGATTACGTGATTCATTAGTTTATTTCTCAAACCCATGCACGAATTTATTCAGTTTGGGAGGGCGCCCTTATAAAGTTCGAAATTCTCTTGGACAAATTAGAATCGTGTGGCGGTGTCAAGAATATAATTCATAATTTGTCCAAGCAGTGAAAATTTTACCTACCCACTGGTCTGATGACATTAATATTATTTTCGTTGCATCAAGGTGATTATAGTGTAAAAAAAAAAAATCAAATTGGAGGGATTATATACATACATACATACATACATACATACACAACAAACCTAATCTCATATTATTCTCGTTGCATCAAGGTGATTATAGTGCAAAAAAAAAATGGAGGGATTATATACATACATACGTACACAACATACCTAATCTCATTCACCTCTCCAAACCATGATGCTCCCTTAAGCTTAATTTAATCGTGTGGGAACGGAAAGAATGAACCATAATAAGATGTCGCCGCACCGAAAGGGTTAAACTTTGAGCTGAAGCAACAAAACTGATTATATGAGCCAATATGACGGTGCCGTGAATTATTTAAATAGAGAAATTATAGTTACACGTGCGATAGTTGTGGGGAGATATAGTTTTAAAAATGTCAGCGTACTTTTCCCCAGTTTCGGTGAGTAATAGAATGACTGGATGTGAGTTTTAAATCTGCTTCTGTCAGTACTGGCAATATCACGGCTGAAGATGGAAGGATAAGAGGAGAAATAGCAGCAGAGTAGAAAGTCAAAAAGTCCAGACGAAAATGGGCTGGTGCAACAGCAGAGGAATGGGACCAGAAAGAGTTTGTAGTATCATGTCTCTGCCGTCCTTCCCTAGGCCTCCCCACTATAACAGAGAGTAGGGAATCAGGGGGGGTTTACAAGCTTAATTCCAGTTTCCTTTATACAGTGTTTTAGAGGAGTATGCAGTGTATTACTAAGACATACCACACTTCACACTTCCACACCGCACACTACCACACATTTATGTCACATTAAATGCAACCATAACATACACTTACGAGTATAGACCACTTACTACCATATCCCATACTCACACATACACGATTACACAACACACTACCACACATCTCTCTGCAACACTTCACACTATTGCACCTAACACACACATTGCCAAATTTCAAAACTACCACACCATACACTCCCTCATTACACACTACAACATTTCACAAACCAACACAACACATTTCTACATACGTCTTTTTACCACACCAGACACTATCACACCTCATACTCACAACACACAGCACCATAACCCCCCCCCCCGCACACACACAGAAACTACACACTACTTTACCATACACATCCACACCACACACTCAAGGCCTCTCACTGTCACATCTCGCACTGCTATACTACACACTGCCGCACCATACACTACCACACTTCTTTTTGCCACACCTTACACTACCACTCCTCCCTCTCTCTACCGTACCAAACACTACCACATCAGCCATTCCCACACAACGCACTACTAAACATCACGTTCCCAAACGCACACTGCCACTCCTCACACTACCACGCCGCATTATACCACACACCTATCTGGCATATCACACATCATGACACCTCACACTTACACACACTGCCAAACTACACACTACCACACCATATACTGTACACCCACAACGCACACTGTCACATATCACACTCCCACACTGCATATTATCACACAACTCTCCCTCCCACACCAAACACACTACACACTCACACCGCAAACTTCCATACACAACCACACCACACACTGTCACACTATACACTGCCACACCACAGTTCAAACACATGCCTCAGTCACACCTCTCTCCTCCTCTCCTCCCATCGCCTACAGTTAAAGAATTTCTAGCATCCTGTATACACTGTTACCGGTACTATAACATGCATTTAATTACAGAAAGATTAGGTGTTCCCTAATTCTTGCTCATCTTTAATCTCCTTCCCGTAAGAGATGTTTTTAATAACCTGTACATGATGCCACTGTTGCACTTATTTAATTACAGGAAGATTAACTGTTATATAAAACTGCATCAGGGCGGCAAACAAAAGAATCTTATAACAAGACTCGATTTTTCGTCAGCGGTAAATAGAAACGATCAAGGTTTTTACGTGACCATTTGGTGCTGAAAATGAATGGGAAATAATTACGTTTTACCTCAGTATGCCTGACACACGAATCAAGCTGTAATTTTCCTAAAGCAGATACCGTGTGCTGGAACTGAAGCTTTTAAGGTAAGACAACTGATAAACACTTTCGTTGTTTATCTTTGATGATGACATCTGCTAAGTGTTGTAGATTTTTCAAGATATCGTTTCCCCAGTTATCGTCATCATCATTATGACTATCATCATCATCATTATCATCATTAACATCAATTGGAAGATGGAGATGGTGATGATGATTATCATCATCAGTCTGCGTCAGTTTACTCCAGGTCAAAAGCCTTCCACAACGTTTTCAACAATTCTACAGACTTTTTCAACATATAATGACAAAGGTGTGTGTGTGAGAGAGAGAGAGAGAGAGAGAGAGAGAGAGAGAGAGAGAGAGAGAGAGAGAGAGAGAGAGAAAAAAAAAAAAAAAACTTTTTTTTTTTAATTCCCCCAAGGACTGTAATTACCTTGATTGCATTTAGTGACAAAAGCTGAGTCATTACGTTCAGGTCAATTGAACTGCCTGAAGGCTGACAGAAAGGTGGAGACAGCAAAGGGAAAATCAGGACAAGGAAAAAACAAAAACAAAATAAGGAGGAAAAATAAAAGTATACACACACACACACACACACACACACACACACACACACACACAACGGAGAAAGTTATGGCACAACGTTTTCTCTACCTATACGTCCTTTCAATATTCGTTATCCACACACACACACACACACACACACACACAAAACGAAGTGACTTACGGCACAACGTTTTCTTTACCTATACGTCCTTTCAGTATTCGTTATCCACACACACACACACACACACACACACACACACACAACGAAGAAAGTCATGGCACAACGTTTTCTCTACCTAAGCGTCCTTTCAATATTCATTATCCACACACACACACACACACACACACACACACACACACACACACACACACACACACACACACACACACGCACGCGCGCAAACACAAAATATATCATTCGTTTTCACCCACAACTCTCCTCCTTGAATCTGAGTTTTTTTTTTTTTTCCTGCTACCTTTAGACAATTTTATTCAGCCCGGGTGGGATCCTCAAACATACTTACGGTCAATTCCCTGACGTAACATGAATTATGCTTCTACAGAAAGTACTAGACAAGGGATTTAGCACTCTTTGCCCTGGTTATCCTGCAGAAAGACAGTCATAACCTGCAGTAATCAACGCCTCGTAACCAAGATCTATTTATATGCTAGAACAGGTGACGGAGGAAGATTCGACAGCCTCTTTGTCTATCTATCTCTTTACTGCCAGACGCCTTAATCCAGTATGGGGTGGCCACAAACAAATTGCCTCCATGTTGCCCTGTCCTCTTTGTCCTTCCTGCAAATCAATACCAGAGTTACGACAGGGATACTGATCGTAAATGCGCTTGTGTACCCCGGTGCAGTTAGGATGTCACCCCCCCCCTCCCCAACACAAACACAATGCAGGGGTCAATGAATGCAGCATCAACCTCCTTCAGTTCCCAAAGCCTCTCTCATGCTGAATAAACCCTATGGAAGTAACATGACTACAATGCCAAATATATACGTCACTGGATGGAAGGGGTTGGTCTCTCTGCACGGTATTCTCGTACGGTTAGGGAGCTTACTAACACATCTTCCTTACCGGTTTATTTCTGTATCTGCTCCGTTACTTGTGTGTTATCCATGCAACATATGTCGACACTAAAAAGGCATATGAAGAAAGATTATATTAATGGGTAGTTTGGAAAGTAAATATGTAAGGATGAGGTGTTTGGGAGCCTCCATACACTACGACAATACGGGTCTATATGCTAACCTCTCTACCAATAAGCACTCCCTTCCTATAATACGCTCATTCTTTTAGTCCCCTCAGTACTGCCACGTACTTTCTATATTCTCTTTCCTCGCTCAAGACCAACTCGATCTATTTTAGCACGGTTCTCAAGCGTTCTCTGAGCTGAATAAAATCGTCTGGAGATAGCAAGAATGCACTTTTAAAAATCATCGGCAACACGAGATTAATATTCACTCCCGACACTGAAATAACATCTTCTACTTACATATATATTTCTAACTTAGCACAGGCCAGTCCAGGATACTAAATATTGAAGAGATTAAGTAGTACTAGATGGGGGTACACACCATCCACTCATTCGGTGTAATGCTGTCTTCGGGTGACTCTACACTGAGTTGTACGCCAAAAGGTTCACTTCTAACCAAGAAACCATTTACTGCGCTGGGTGGTAATCATATAACTATTAACTACGTTGGTGATCATATAACTATTTGCTACGTTGAGTGGTAATCATATAACCATTACTACGTTGGTTGGTAATCATATAACTATTTACTACGTTGGGTGGTAATCATATAACTATTTACTACGTCGGGTGGTAATCATTTAACTATTTCCTACGTTGGGTGGTAATCATTTAACTATTTACTACGTTGGGTGGTAATCAACTAACTTTTTACTACGTTGGGTGGTAATCACATAAATATTTAATGCGTTGGGTGGTATCATATAACTATTTATTGCGCTGGGTGGTAATCATATAACTATTTATTGCGCTGGGTGGTAATCATATATCTATTTACTACGCTGAGTGGTAATCGTATAACTATTTACAGTGTTGGGTGGTAATCTAATATACTATAGCAGTAGCCGTGTGTGTGTGTGTGTGTGTGTGTGTGTGTGTGTGTGTGTGTGTGTGTGTGTTTTGGGCAGCCGAAACTACACATTCAAATCGTACCAAAATTGGCACAAAAATCGCAAAAAATTCGCTGATGTGAAAAAACTTGGTCCCATCACATTTGAAAAACTATATTTAATGAGGGATCAAATTTTGACCACAAAACGCCGTTCCCGGCGCCCGGTCGGTTGCCGTGGCCGAGTAGTTAATATCTCGGACTTGCGCATTGGGTGGGCCAACTAACACGATCAATTGGTTAGTTGCAAATAACACGATCAATTGATTAGCTGCATATAACACGATCATTTGGTTACCTGCAAATAACACGATCAAGTGGTTAGCTGCAAAAAATCCAGGTGACATCGTTAGACTAGAACAGCACATAAACGGACCATCATGGGCCCTTCGATGTCACCTTGGCGGCCGATAGTGACAACATTGACTCGGATTTCCTGAAATGATCGCAAAGCGCGCGTGAAGCGCGAGGAAACGAGTGAGAAGTACGAGGAAACGAGTGCGAAGCACGAGAGAGCGAGCGCGCTGCGCGAAAGCCCTCCGCAGAAGCAAGTGCAAAAGGGCCCAAAGGGCCCACGGGCACTTGTCACATAACTAAAGCATGTTCGGTGGTCTAGTGGTCTAAGGCTCTCCAACCCAATGGGGCCCACAAGGGTTTAATCTGAGGGTTGGTTGGGGCTTGTTGGTCACATAATACTACTCATGGAAGAATGGGGATGGTCACTCTCACCTTACATATCGGGACTAAGCAGGCTAGCACCAGACCCCTACGCTCATGCTGGGGCAGAAGCAGATGCGATGACGGAAGGATGAATAATTTACTGAGGTGGCAAATTACTGAAACGGTATATTATTCAGTGGGATAATTACTGAAAGGGCAACTGTTGATGGGCTAAATTCCTGAATATGTATACATTCTGAGGTGTATTACATGTAAGTGAAACTGAAGTATAAATATGTGGAAGTATAGAAAAATGTCTGTGTTAACCTTCACTCATCTCGCCGTAGATCCTCCCATACACAACAAAGAAGCCTAAATTTAATGACATCTTGCAGCTAAATGTTCGTGCCTTCTATCCACATCAAATGGATTTATATTGTATGAATAATTACCGAGATACAGATTCTTAAAAACGGTAAATAATGTCAGGCTTCCGAGACTGCTAAACCACAAACCCCGGTTGGCAGAGGTTAGGGCAAGTGTGATCAGTTGACTACGTCAGCAATAAATCCCAATCAGCCCTCCGATTCCAAGGAGTCGCATCCATCTGGAGCACCTCAACCCATTAATCCACTATGCGGCCATTTGGTTATATGGTTACCACCCAGCGTACTAAATGGTTTCTTAGGCTAAAAGAAACCGTAAGCTTGCCACTCAGTGTTGAATCAACTGAAGGTCTCACTAAGTTAGCTCAGACTATATTATTCAGCCAAGAGAAAGGCCCGTATTCACATCGGTTACGGAAGCTCCCTAACATCTCTTCTTATGCGACTTATTTAGCTTATTACACCTTCCTGTCCATCGTAATGCATAAATCATTCCAGTATTGTCACTCTCTGCATGGATAACGAGCAAAATGATATTAACCTGCCATATCCAAAAATAAATCACTAAGGAAAAGGTGCTAGGGAGCCTCCTTAACTGACGAGAATAAAGGCCTACGTCACTAGAGCCTGAACGTGTTAGTACGGGTACCATCCACTCCCTCATGGTCGGTGTAATTCTGGTTCTGCATCCATGTGGCTCTGCTTGGCTGAGTGAGTCATAGACGCCTGAAAGTACTGTAAAGCCAGACATTATTACTCAGCTGATAGTAGGTCAAAGAAGTCTGTGTTAGCCTCCTTTACCCTATCACTATATAATTTCAACTGTATACGCAGAAGCCCAGGGTAAGCGTAAGACTTCACTTGGATAACTTACGAGTATGAGAAATACACCAAGCTCTTTTAAACATGATTATTACTCAAAACACACGAACCATAATAGTTTCCCACAGAAATCACTCTATACTACCCATATTCCATTCATTACGAAATTCACCCCATTACATGTATACGGTAACTATTTCGCACATTATATAATTCTATCCCTGTTTAACGTTAACGTCTATTGGTCGGGGCACCATTCGTATACTAAGCTAAGTGCGTGAAAGGTACCTGCCTGATAACCTGACTCACCTAGAACACTATGCCATTCCAAATGAGTATGTAGAGCGCACGGCAAATTATTATTTAGGTGTAAAAATTCCTGTAAGATTTTTTATCAGAGACAGGATACGAAATAACCCATCTAATCTTCCACATACTCGCATGATTCCAGCTCCAGTCCCTCTTTTTTACTTGCACTATAATGTCACCTGAATACCTGGGAGTCCCGGGGAAATAGTTATTCAGGCGAAGGTGCTCTCTAAGATCATTTATCAAAAATTTATATTGTATCTCACATGCGAGGAAAATCCATGAAATACCCAGGCTGGCGTCCCGGCGAGAGATATTGGCAACGGAAATCCCCCGCGGCTTAGTGGCAGCGATGCACCACCACCACCAACTCCCACTACTATTTATACCTACATTTACGATACAGTTCCCTACTCACGATACTATACCGTGTGTGTGTGTGTGTGTGTGTGTGTGTGTGTGTGTGTGTGTGTGTGTGTGTGTGTGTGTGTGTGTGTGTGTGTGTGTGTGTGTGTGTGTGTGTGTGTGTGTGTGTGTGTGTGTGTGTGTTTAAGTAAAGAAGAATGAAGCATAATCTAAAATCTCGCAAAATTAT
>NC_136954.1:34272048-34319548 GCF_032717465.1 Coenobita brevimanus
TTTGAAACCTGCGGATAAAATGAGAGGAAGAGACGAGAGTACTTGGGAGGGAAATGAATATCATCTGTTTACCAGGACTGAATGGGGGAGGTGGTGGCAAAGTCGATAGGTCTGTTGTTCCAATAGACGCAGGTTTGTATCTTGGTTGAGGCAGAGAGGAGTATATGAGTATGTATTTCGTTAAAAACAGACTTTAATGATTTACCATTAGACCTGCTGACATGTCACAAAAACACCCAAACTAATACTAATACACCAGTACGAAACATCCTAAAATGGACGGTGGGTGTTAGTGCCGAAATGGTGTTATATGGAGGTGAATGGTTTACAGGAAGACTGCTGGGCCTTAGGGAATGGGCTCTTAACCCTATGTTCTGAGTCGCACAAAAAATCAATAAGTTACAGTGGAGTGCCCTTCTGCTTGCAGTAGTCCGCTATAAGCTGCTCCTGCTGCTGTTGATGATGATGATGGCCCATTTGGCCTCGAGACAGGATTAACCAGTATGCCTTTGTATGTGCTATACAGGACCATCTGTAATCTCAGCGTATAGAGCAACAGACCACTTATCATAATCATGAACATATAAACGACACCTATGCTGGTTTCCTTCAAACAGCCGAACACTTCACCTCTTTGGAAGATTCGATCCCTAGCGCGAGAATGCAGGCTAAATCTCCAACTTCCGTTCTAGAACACAGAGGTATCGGCCCCACGTCAACTGGGGTGCGTTGGACAGGCCTCTTTGGGACACTGCGCCACTCAGCTATCAGCCACGGAGAGGTGGAGCCTAAGTGGAAGGCTCTCGTTACCGTATGTAGATGGCGCGCCTCTTTCCAGTGGGACACAGCCGCGACAGATTACGACAAGCAAGAGTCATACACATTTCAGATCGATCTGATGAAACAGCATTGCCAATATACGTTGTTTTTACAGTTATGTTACTACACATTTGAGTCATCTTATGAATGAAATATATGGTTCAACTGTCATCATACCAGTGTATCATAATTATTGCAGAGTGAATAGAATATATAGGTCATAATAATACACCAGTACGACGCCTCAAACCTCTCCTTAGTTCTAATGGAAAAAAATATTTTTTTTTTTCTAATTCATTTAACAATATCAGTACAAACTTTGGCTGAAATCTCATCACATCCAGTGTATTATATTTATCCTATTATGCACGTAAGCAAATACATATCAAAGAGACAGCGACTTAGAGGTTAGTGACTCCCACACTACCCTCGCCTGCCCCTAGAGCACCCTGTGGCACTACGGACTGGTGACACACAGTTCGGGTAATATCTGATGTGAGGTAGCCTGAGAGAGAGAGAGAGAGAGAGAGAGAGAGAGAGAGAGAGAGAGACTGTCAATTGGGATGACTAAATGACAGCAGTGGGGATATTAAGGCAGATAACCACTATAGGTTTAAGATGTAAGGAAAGTAGATTCTGCGACCTCACTCCCTGAGCCAGGTGGTAGAGGCTAGAGGAACTGGCTGTTTAGAGGGGGAAGGGGAGAGTGAGAGAGGTAGGGGATTTGAGAGAGGGAGTGGGGGGAGGGAAAGATGGGAGTGAGTTTCCAGCAACGAGAGCTGGCAGAAAGGGAAGAGAAGATTATAATTTACGAAGGCAGTAGCAGCCAATAACCACGTCATCGTGTGATTTATTAATTAAAAAAAAAGAAAATGCCAGTATACAGTTTATGGAAACAATCTGATTTTTGTATCAACTAAAACACTGAAGAAGTGTATGCTCCACCAACTGGCAAGGCAAGACAGGAGCGATTTTAAGGTGTGTGAGCACCGTCTAGATCAGTCTATGATACGGAATTCTCTATATATCACTTTATTATCATTGCAGTTAAAGTTTATCTATCAACGATATGAGCTATGACAGTAATGAAAAACACTCATACCTATGGTTATTTTTACTAGAGTCTTCTAATATATAATTCATAGCTACGTGTCAGTTTTAAGAAGTGATTGGTAACCCATTCATTCATCCTCCTCCTAGACACAACAAATGTGTGAATAAGTCACAGGTTGCAGGCGTACCAACTGCCTGACCCAAGCCACACTCTTTGGGGGAGGCGGTGGCTCAATCGGTAGAGAGTTGGCCTGCAGTCCTAACGGACCCGGGATCAAATCCCGCTGCGGCAGGGAACAGTTTAAGGATTTGAATTTCGAAAATATCGGACTTTACTGATCTACCAGAAGACCCGCCAACATGTCGTAAAAATACCCCCGCTAATACCAATACACCAGTCCTGTATGAGACAGCCCTATCACGTATTCAATATGGACGGTGGGAGTTAGCGCCGAAGTGGTGACATGTAGAGGTGTGCGGTACGTAGGAGGACTACTGGGCCCTGAAAGCAGGCTGTCAAGCCTATGCCCAGAGTCGGTCACATAAAAAAAAAAAATAAATGAAAATACTGTATCAGGTTCATATGTTGCCAATAGTATGTGTATGTGTCTGCGTCTCTGTAGGGGCATGTGTGTTTCTGTCTATCTGTGACTGATTGTTTATGTGTGTATGTATGTATGATTGTGTGTGTGTGTGTGAGAGAGAATGTGTTAAGTGTGTGTGTGTGTGTGTGTGTGTGTGTGTGTGTGTGTGTGTGTGTGTGAGAATGTGTGTGTGTTAAGTGTGTGTGTGTGTGTGTGTGTGTTTGTGTTAAGGGTGTGTGTGTGTATGTGAATGTGTTGTGTGTGTGTGTGTGTGTGTGTGTGTGTGTGTGTGTGTGTGTGTGTGAGGTGTACTTGTGTATGTGTATGTTTGTAAGTGTGTGATTTGCAGTGAAGTAGTTAAAGCAACCTATATCAATCCATTTAGACCAGGAGGCATTTAAAGTCTTTTTATTTAATGCATGGGAGGAACCGACGACCAGAGACCCTCCAAATTTTTCCCTCCAAGAAAAAACAAAAGCAAGATAACGGAGGGCACAGGGAAAAAACAAAAACAAGAGAACAGATCGAACAAGGATAATACATGTAAATTTAACGAATATACAGCATAGAGTAACAGCTTCTTGGAAACCTCACTTTAGGGGAGAAGATGCTTGCTAGGGTGTGTACAGTGAAAGACAAATGTCGTGTCCCAGTTTTGTCCGAAGAATAAGTGTAACATGTGAAACATTATGAGAGCTCTGCCACAGCTACATATTCATGGTTGGCTAGCCTGACTTTTCTTTAAGCTTCATATCTGCTGCTGCTATGACATAATAATCGAACTCAGCATATTTCCGAAGCCGTAACATCCATTTGCAAGTACTGCTTCCTCCGAGAGAAGAAATTTGAACTATTTTCGATCAGGGCATGAGTGCTTGGCCGTTACATATTACAGAACGTCAGGCAGACCTAGACTATACCGTGGTATGCACAGAGAAAACAACATGCGTCCAACTACTGAGGGGATGGGAGAGGACATGATATGCCTTTATTTAGGGGGAAAGAATCCCGAACACCTAATCCAAACATTCGGTGTAAAGCAGAACTGTATAAAGGTGGATTAGGCGCTTTAGGGAAGAAGGCACAACGGACAGCAGTCATCATTCAGGTCGCTCTTGTGTTAACACATTAATACAGAACCAGGAAATAATCACAGCGATGAAAGGTAGCACCTGTAAGCAGTGCTTATTTCGTAAGAGACTAATTGAGATTAGAATGAAGCAAACGATTAGTCGTGCATAGACTTCGGTCTCCTGGGCTGTTCGAATTCCAGCCTGTGGGATTCATTTCGTTACTCATAACGAAACCGATTGTCATTATACACTACGTTGTTTGATGACAGATAATGAAAAGCACAGCTTATAAATACCAAATTAAGCAAAAGTTAAATTAATAAGGAAGTAGAACCAAACTCTGGACATGTGTTTAGCTAATTGAATTGAAGTATTTCTAACATGGTATTAAATGAATGAGGGTGAGATTTGGAAGCTTCGGTGTTGCTGTTTGCTGATGATACAGTACTGTTGAGTGAAGATGAATGGGAGTTGCAAGGTTTGGTGAATGAATTTGGGACAGTGTGTAGGAGGAGGAATCTGAAAGTTAATGTAAACAAAAGTAAAGTTATGGTGTTTGAGAGGAATGAAGTCACAGAGTGTGCAGTGAGGTTGGATGGTGAGGATATGGAGAATGTGAGTGCATTCAAGTACTTGGGTAGTGTGATGAGTAAGGATGGAACTTTGGGGGATGAAGTGCGTGAAAGGGTACAGCAGGGAAGGAAGGTTGTTGATACACTGAAAGCAGTGATGAGAAATAGGGAGGTGAGTATGGAAGTTAAGAAGTCACTGCATGATAGTATTGTGATCCCTACCCTGACGTATGGAACCTGAGGCATGGACCTTGCAAGAGGGGAACAAGTCAAGAGTGAGAGCAGTGGAAATGAGTTACTTGAGAGGAGCATGTGGAGTGACGTGGAGGGACAGGTTGACGAATGAAGAAGTGAAGGAACGCTGTGGGGTGGATGTGGATGTGGTTGAGAAGATTAAGAGAAATACACTGAGGTGGTTTGGACATGTGAAGAGAATGGAGAATGAAAGACTGACTAAGAGGGTTTATGTAGGTGAGGTGGAGGGAGGGAGAGGGAGAGGTAGACCGAGGATGAGGTGGAGGGATGGAGTTGAGAGGTATATGAGGGAGGGGGGGGTGAGTTGGGGGGAGGGTAGTCAAATAGTGGGTGACAGAGCGACTTGGAGGCGTTTTGTCTGCGGCCACCCTTTGCGGGATTAGGGCGTCGGGCTATTGATAGATAGATAGATAGATAGTATTAAAAAGGATAACATAAGAAACTGCTCAGTATATACATCAAGTAAAATTAGTAGTCGGAAAAAACAACTACTGTATATGTATTTATTTAGCTTAGCTATAAAAAGTATGTTGGCATCCACTGGTTCGTCACCTGGAGCATATGGCAACTCATGCCAGTGCTACCCAGGGTAGTACTCTCTTAACCCTGGTGCTACCAACCGTCCGTTTGACGTAAAAGCAGAACGCACCAGAATTTTAGCCTTTTAGCAGATGTTTTCCACAGATTTCAAGGCACGACTGTTGTCTTTGATTGAACGAGACAAGTTAATTGGGCCATTCCGAGATGGCTGAATGTTTATTTGTCCTCCTTTTCACTCCTCTCCTTCCTACAAACACACCAGGACATTCATTCGTGTTTACAACAGATGATTTTTAAAGCGTCATGAAATTCCATATGTCTGATGTTAAAAATCTATCAACTTGTTTACCCGTGTTCACTCCTTTCCTTCCTACAGACACGCCTGGGCATTCATTTAGTGCGCGTCCACACATGTGCTGGAACAAGTGCCGGCAACATGTAAACAACACAATAACGAACAAGCTGCAATCATGCTGGGAACGGCAGCGACCAGATCTTGTTGCCAGCATCATGGATGCAGTCACAGCTGCCTCGTAAGGACGTGTTTACTGCATCACCTCTGCTGCTAGTAAGCTCGAAGCTGCACTGAAACATGTTTACATACATCTGTCCAAATACTGCTCTTTACGTGTATTCAAACATGTTGCCAGCTGTGTTGTCAACACATGTTCGAGGACACGTGGACGCGCCCTCAGGTTAACAGCAGACGATTTTAAAGTTGAGTGCTATCCCATATGTCTGGTTTTAAAAATCTGTCAACTTCTCCTTGGATTGAATGCACCTAAGTATAACACCGCATATTTCAGTGGTTTCTTATACACATGCTTAACACACTCATCGTTTGGACAATTCTAGTAGCTAGAGATTTTCAACTAAGACGATTTTATTGATTTGAGTTATGGCGTAAAAATTCTTCTACCTACAGCCAAACACCTCAATCTCGTATGGTATGGCCATAGACAAATCGCCTTCTTGTCATCCTGCCCCTTGCCATTTTGCTGCCCCCCCCCCCAATATATAAGCCTCCCTTTCTCATACACCTGGCATTGTTCCCGTGTATTTACCGATATCATGCTCTGAAAATTGGCGCCAATGTTAGAGTGCGTTACCAAACTATTATAATCCGAGGTATATGAGAGAGAGGGGCATGAGCTGGGGGGAGGGCAGGGAAACGGCAGGGGGGAGGATGACGTGGAGGCGAAGTGTTTGTGACCACCCCACCCCCCCTATAAATGCAGGTATATGAGCGAAAGGGGTACTTGTTTGTGGCCACCCCTTATGGGATTAAGACGTCTGGCTATAGAAAGTTTACTCCTTTTAATGGAATCCTAACATAAGGGATTTTAGTTAATACAAAAACCTGCAGGTAGGAAAAAGAGGCATGATGATGATGATGATGATGATGATGATGATACGATGATGATGACAGCGACGACGAAAAACAAATATATTGTCCAAACCGGAGAATACTGTGTTACGGTACTAAACTTCATTACATTACTCAGGTTTATATAACCCTAGTATAGTAGTCTTGTAGCTCACGAAAAAAAAAAAAAAAAACAATCTGCCTACACCTTTCGTAACTGAGGGGTCAGAAATTCTGTCTGTCTGTCTCTCTGTCTATCAATCTAATTATTTCCACTCATTCTTTTATGGAGAATTTTTAGGTCTTCCAATGAGAAAGATGTCTCCTGTTAAAAATGATATATCTACTTTCTATCTACCTGTCTGTCTGTCTAGTATCTATATCTACCTTCACCCAATCTTTTGTGGATATATTTTCAGCCCCTTCAGCTACAAATCTCAGTTGAAAAAAAATTCATATTGATTTATCTATCGATTAATCTGTCTAGTATCTGTCTACATTAAATTGTTTATGAAGATTTATCCCCTTCAATTAGAAAAAAAAAAACTTAAGAAACAATCTATCTACCTGTGTATCTACATCAAATCATTTATGGAGATTTATTTCCTTCATTAAAAACACATCCGTTTAACAACTATCTACCTATCTATCAGTCGGTCTGTCTATCTATCTACATCAGATCATTTATGGAGATTTATTACCTTCATTAAAAATATATCTCCTGTTTTACAGCTGTTGATCTATCTGTCTGTCGATCTATCACTCTGCATCAAATCATTTACACAGCTTTATCCCCTCCAAATAGGAACATATCTCCTGTTTAAAATCTATCTGTCTACCTATCTACCTATTTTCATCCAGTTAACTATGACGACATTATAGCCCCTTCACCTTGCAAGGTTCTCCAGTTACTTGAGAAAAAAAAAATAAGTAAAACTAAGACAAAAAAACGTTATTACTCAAAACAGGTTATAATAAAAAAAAATGATAATCACTTTCGTTATATTACAATTCTGCAGAGTTCTTGAAGCTATGTAGCCTCTCTCTCTTTCTCAGAGCAGAAAACGTCAAGCAGCATCTCTCTCTATCTCTCAAACAAAATAAGTTCAAAGCAGCATCTCTCTTTCTCTCTCTCTTACAAGATGTGAGGCTGAGGATATTAGCCCACCAGGTCAAACATGAGGTTTTTAACCAACCAAAGCAGAGGTGAGGCAATGCCAAGCCTAAATAATAATTTTTAAAAATATTAGGCCGAAAAACTATTTTAAAAGAAGTACATATAGCATGAAAATAAAATAGTTACATGATGATTTAAAGAGTTATTAAAAGTCAGTCAAAGATAAGAGCAAGTGTTAGGTAAAATGAGGTGTCTTGGTGCCTGTGGTATTGGACGAGGGTGGATGGGATGCAGAATGGGTGTTCATTACCGTGTAACGTGAGGCACCCCTCACTGGGAGAGATCTTGTTTCCCGTGGCATTCGGTGAGGGTGGATGGTGTGCAGGGCTGGGAGAGGTGGGTGGGAGGGAGGCTGGTGGTGGCCTGGGGTGGAGTGGAAAATGTAATAGTGTACGAATCACCCCGACTCCCCTCCAACTTTTGCATTAGTATCTCCCCACCCTCTGAAGCAGGGTACAGGTCTTGTTACTGGGTGGAAGGCCCTCCGCATTAACAGTTAGAATGAATTGTTGGTACCCTGATTTAGGCGGGAAGGTGGCCCTGCACAGATCATCAGAGTTAGAGGTGGTGGACCCACCCACAGTGGGTTGGGTAGAGGATGGAATGGAATGGGAGGGAATGTTGGCCCCTGTAGCCTCTCGCTGAACCCCTGCCCTGGCGATGGAATCATGCTTGGGGGCCCCTTGTTGAGGCCCGGCCTCGACAACAGAGTCGTGGCGTCGGGCTCGTTTACGGGTGCGGCAACGCCGGGGTCGGGTTACCAGAGACTCCTCCCCTGGAGCATCTTGGGTGTGATCGGCAACAGACTCGGGCAGCCCCTCGCGGGACTCAGGCTTGGCCTTGGGCACCCCTTCGAGGGACTCGGGCTTCCCCTCAAGGATCTTGGGCTCGGCCTCAGGCAGCCCATCGCGGGACTCGTACTTGGCCCCCAGAGCCACTTGTTGAGACCCGGCCTTGACAATAGAGCCATGGTGCCGGGCTCGTTTACGGGTGCGGTGACGTCGGGGTCGGGTTACTGGAGACTCCTTCCCTGGAGCATCTTGGGCCCAACTGGCATCGGCCTCGGCCTCGGGCTACCCCTTGCAGGATTCAGGCACCCCTTTGAGGGACTTGGTTCGGCCTCGGTAGCCCCTTTCGGGACTTGGGCTCAGCCTCAGGCGGCCCCTCCCTGCGATCGGCCATGGGCAGTACCTCGGTGGGCTCGTCCTCGGGCAGCCCCTCGCCGGGCTCGTCCTCGGGCAGCCCCTCGCCGGGCTCGTCCTCGGGCAGCCCCTCGCCGGGCTCGTCCTCGGGCAGCCCCTCGCCGGGCTCGTCCTCGGGCAGCCCCTCGCCGGGCTCGTCCTCGGGCAGCCCCTCGCCGGGCTCGTCCTCGGGCAGCCCCTCGCCGGGCTCGTCCTCGGGCAGCCCCTCGCCGGGCTCGTCCTCGGGCAGCCCCTCGCCGGGCTCGTCCTCGGGCAGCCCCTCGCCGGGCTCGTCCTCGGGCAGCCCCTCGCCGGGCTCGTCCTCGGGCAGCCCCTCGCGGAGCTCGTCCTCGGGCAGCCCCTCGCCGGGCTCGTCCTCGGGCAGCCCCTCGCCGGGCTCGTCCTCGGGCAGCCCCTCGCCGGGCTCGTCCTCGGGCAGCCCCTCGCCGGGCTCGTCCTCGGGCAGCCCCTCGCCGGGCTCGTCCTCGGGCAGCCCCTCGCGGGACTCGGGCTCGTCCTCGGGCAGCCCCTCGCGGGACTCGTCCTCGGGCAGCCCCTCGCTGGGCTCGTCCTCGGGCAGCCCCTCGCTGGGCTCGTCCTCGGGCAGCCCCTCGCTGGGCTCGTCCTCGGGCAGCCCCTCGCGGGACTCGGACTCGGGCAGCCCCTCGCGGGACTCTGGCTCTGACTCGGGCAGCCCCTCGCTGGACTCGGGCTCGTCCTCGGGCAGCCCCTCGCGGGACTCGGGCTCGTCCTCGGGCAGCCCCTCGCTGGGCTCGACCTCGGGCAGCCCCTCACTGGACTCGGACTCGGGCAGCCCCTCTCTGTGCTCGGACTCGGTCAGCCCCTCGCTGGGCTCGGACTCGGTCAGCCCCTCGCTGGGCTCGGACTCGGTTAGTCCCTCGCTGGGCTCGGACTCGGGCAGCCCCTCGCTGGGCTCGGCCTCGGGCAGCCCCTCGAGGGACTCGGGCTCGTCCTCGGGTAGCCCCTCGCGGGACTCGGGCTCGTCCTCGGGCAGCCCCTCGCGGGACTCGGGCTCGTCCTCGGGCAGCCCCTCACTGGGCTCGGACTCGGGCAGCCCCTCGCTGGGCTCGGACTCGGGCAGCCCCTCCATGGACTCGGGCTCTGCCTCGGGCAGCCTCTCGCAGGACTCGGGCTCGGCCTCGGGCTCGTCCTCGGGTGGCCCCTCGCGGGACTCGGGCTCGTCCTCGGGTGGCCCCTCGCGGGACTCGGGCTCGTCCTCGGGTGGCCCCTCGCGGGACTCGGGCTCGGCCTCGGGCAGCCCCTCGCTGGGCTCGTCCTCGGTCAGCCCCTCGCTGGGCTCGTCCTCGGGCAGCCCCTCGCTGGGCTCGGACTCGGACAGCCCCTCGCTGGGCTCGGACTCGGACAGCCCCTCGCTGGGCTCGGACTCGGACAGCCCCTCGCTGGGCTCGGACTCGGACAGCCCCTCGCTTGGCTCGGCCTCGGGCAGCCCCTCGCTGGGCTCGGACTCGGCCTCGGGCAGCCCCTCGCTGGGCTCGGACTCGGCCTCGGGCAGCCCCTCGCTGGGCTCGGCCTCGGCCTCGGGCGGCCCCTCGCGGGACTCGGGCTCGTCCTCGGGCGGCCCCTCGCGGGACTCGGGCTCGTCCTCGGGCGGCCCCTCGCGGGACTCGGGCTCGTCCTCGGGCGGCCCCTCACTGGGCTTGGACTCGGGCAGCCCCTCGCTGGGCTCGTCCTCGGGCAGCCCCTTGCGGGACTCGGGCTCGGCCTCGGGCAGCCGCTCACTGGGCTCGTCCTCGGTCAGCCTCTCGCTGGGCTCGTCCTTGGGCAGCCCCTCGCTGGGCTCGTCCTCGGACAGCCCCTCGCTGGGCTCGGACTCGGCCTCGGGCAGCCCCTCGTGGGACTCAGGCTTGGCCTCGGGCGGCCCCTCGCGGGACTCGGGCTCGTCCTCGGGCAGCCCCTTGCGGGACTCGGGCTCGGCCTCGGGCAGCCGCTCACTGGGCTCGTCCTCGGTCAGCCTCTCGCTGGGCTCGTCCTTGGGCAGCCCCTCGCTGGGCTCGTCCTCGGACAGCCCCTCGCTGGGCTCGGACTCGGCCTCGGGCAGCCCCTCGTGGGACTCAGGCTTGGCCTCGGGCGGCCCCTCGCGGGACTCGGGCTCGTCCTCGGGCGGCCCCTCGTGGGACTCGGGCAGCCCCTCGCTGGGCTCGGACTCGGGCAGCCCCTCGCTGGGCTCGGACTCGGTCAGCCCCTCGCTGGGCTCGTCCTCGGGCAGCCTCTCGCTGGGCTCGTCCTCGGGCAGCCCCTTGCAGGACTTGGGCTCGTCCTCGGGCAGCCCCTCGCTGGGCTGGTCCTCGGGCAGCCCCTCGCTGGGCTCAGACTCGGGCAGCCCCTCGCTGGGCTCAGACTCGGGCAGCCCCTCGCTGGGCTCGGACTCGGGCAGCCCCTCGCTGGGCTCAGACTCGGGCAGCCCCTTGTGGGACTCTGGCTCAGACTCAGAGAGCCCCTTGCTGGGCTCGGACTTGGGCAGCCCCTCACTGGGCTCACCCTTTGGCAGCCCCTCGCTGGGCTCGTCCTCGGGCAGCCCCTCGCGGGACTCCTCGGGCAGCCCCTCGCGGGACTCCTCGGGCAGCCCCTCGCGGGACTCGGGCTCATCCTTGGGCAGCCCCTCCATGGACTCGGGCTTGTCCACGGGCAGCCCCTCGCTGGGCTCGTCCTCGGGCAGCCCCTCCATGGACTCGGGCTCGGCCTCAGGCAGCCCCTCGCGGGACTCGGGCTTGGCCTCGGGCGGCCCCTTGCGGGACTCGGGCTTGGCCTCGGGCGGCCCCTTGCGGGACTCGGGCTCGGCCTTGGGTGGCCCCTCGCGGGACTCGGGCTCGTCCTCGGGCAGCCCCTCGTGGGACTCAGGCTCGGACTCAGGCCGCCCTTTGCTGGGCTCGGACTCGGGCATCCCCTCGCTGGGCTCGTCCTCGGGCAGCCCCTCTCGGGACTCGGCCTCGGGCAGCCCCTCGCTGGGCTCGTCCTCGGGCAGCCCCTCGCGGGACTCGGGCTCGGCCTTGGGCAGCCCCTCGTGGGACTTGGGCTCGGGCTCGGGCAGCCCCTCGCGGGACTCGGGCTCGGCCTCGGGCAGCCCTTTGCGGGACTTGGGCTTTGCCTCGAGCTGCTCGTTGTGGGACTCGGGCTTGGCCTCGGGCAGCCCCTCGCATTGGGGTCTGGGTTCAGGGAGAGCCTGGCGCTGGACGGTGTGGCAGGTCCTACTGTAGATTCCGTGAACACTTATCAAGCGGTCGTGGTGCTTCCACTCCCCAGCCCTCCTCCTGCCCAATTTTTTTACGCTTTTGTCCAAATGGCAGGGTTGGGTGGCGGTGGTGGTGGAGGTGTTTGGCCACTGAGCCCTCCGTCTGCCCCACGCTGTGGCAGTTGAGGGTGATGGGGATGCAGGCGGTGGTGAGGACCTGCTTCTCGCCCCCTACCACCACCACCACCAGAGGATGGGGGCACCTACGGTAACGAGGCACCCCATGAGGACGCCATATGGTGCCAGCCCCGCTGCGGTGCGAGACCAGCCTTCCCCAACCAGGAGGCAGGTGAGGCGGCTAGCCAGTTCCTGAGGGAAGCCGGCCTCCCCATAGTAGTGGCAGGGCACCAGCGCCGCCCTTCCCATCAGTCTCTCCCACCAACCACTTGTTGCCCGCCGTCGCGCCGCCTCCTTAATAAGATTCAGCACCCACAGTTGAGTGACCTCCCACCAGCCCATGAGGGCCGCCGCCACCGCCAGTATCCCCACCAGCAGCCTCCTCATCCCCTCCGTCCTCGTTCTCAACACCCTGACCAACGCGACCTCCTCCCCCTTCCCGCCCGACTCCGTCCGCCTCCCCAACAAACTCAACACGTTTTCCCACAGCATTTTTTCTGTTTTCAACAGATTTGCTATTGTTTGTTACTTTATTATCTTTGGACTCTTTAAAACTGTTTTGTAAGCGATGTAATGCAATACTACGGTTTTGGGAGGTAAAAGAGTTGGTGAGAGAGAGAGAGAGAGAGAGAGAGAGAGAGAGAATAATAAAAAGATGAAGAAAGTTTTAGGATGAGGAGGAGAGGGAGGGAGTGTAGGAGGAGAAGAAAACCTGAATAACGAAGAGCATAGAACAAAATCGTCTGCTGATAACAAGAACACAGGTTTAAAGATTCGATGGCAGTGAGAAGGAGAACATTATCAATAAGAAAAACCTTCCCTGATTCCCATGAAAGAATGTGGCGGTAACAGGAGGAAAATAAGAGATGTCACCGAATAAAAGATGTCACAGTATACATGTCAAGATGTCACTGTCAGTGTGTCACCGTATAAAAGATATCACCGTATAAAAGATATCACCGTATAAAAGATATCACCGTATAAAAGATGTCAAGATGTCACCGTGTAAAAGACGTCAAGATGTCACTGTATAAAAGATGTCACCGTATAAAAGATGTCAAGATATCACTGTCAAGCTGTCACCGTAAAAAAGATGTTACCATATAAAAGATATCACCGAATAAAAGATGTCACCGTATAAAAGATGTCAAGATGTCACCGTGTAAAAGATGTCAAGATATCACCGTATAAAAGATGTCACCGTATAAAAGATGTCAAGATGTCACCGTATAAATGATATCACCGTATAAAAGATGTCACTGTATAAAAGATGTCGAGATGTCACCGTGTAAAAGATGTCAAGATGTCACCGTAAAAAAGATGTCAAGATGTCACCGTGAAAAGGATGTCACCTTATAAAAGATGTCAAGACGTCACCGTATAAAAGATGTCATCACCGTATAAAAGATGTCAAGATGTCATCGTATAAAAGAGCCATCCATCCCTCATCCAATCCTATGTCGCCCCATAAGGAGCATAGGAACCCGGGGCTAGGCAAGTTGGTCCTGACATTTAAGATGAGAGTGACCAGCCTCACTCATCCCTGAGTGGCATTGTGTGAGCAATAAACCCCAACCACCCCTTGGATATAAGCCTACACAGGCTCAGTCCGATTGGAGCATCTTAATTACCCACTAAACCGCCAGGTGCCATAATTTGGTTACATGGTTACCACCCAGCGTAGTAAATGGTTTCCTGGTGTACAGGAAACCATTTGGATTGTCACTCAGAGTAGAGTCACCCATAGGCAGTGGGAAGAGGAAAGAATGAAGGAAAAAAAAACTGAAGAAGGAGTGTAAAGTCACCCGTAGGCAGAAGAAAGAGGAAAGAAAGGCAGAAGAGGAAGGATGGAAGGGAGGAAAGTGTAGACACCCAAAGCAGCACTACATCGAGTGAGTGGATGAAGAGCGCCACCCCCCCCCCTTACCACAAATGTCACCGGATAAAAGATGTCAAGATGTCCATAGTAGAGATAACTTTTGTATTCGACTCTCGCTATGCCGATGTTACTCCTCTGGCCGTGATTCACAGGAGCCTGAGAGTGTTGATAGCTCTTAATAAGATTGGTCCTTAAGACAGCGTGATCAGGACTGGTGGAATCGTGGCCTGTGAGTCATAGCAGCCCGGGGTCAGGCCTCGCTATCGGGTCTTTTTTACTTTTATTTTCATTTTGTTTCCCTGTGGACTTGGGATCTGATCCCCCCCCCCCTCCGAGATGTTCATTTCGTTATTTTTCACTTGATGGTGTAAGTTATGTTATACATGTTATTCCTCGCTGCACGCAACGCCATTTTTTTTCTCCTTATAACTTGTGATAGGTACTTTTTTCTTCGCCATCATTATGATATCCTTGGACTGAACGGGTTAATGGAGTCTGATTTGAATACTTTCAGTAGGCGAGACTATTTCTAAGGTGACTAAAGTGGACTGAAGGCAGAAAGAATATAAAACAAAAGGTGTGATGGTAATGAAGTATTTACCTGCTGTCATTGCCCTACCTGGTGGTGTAGTGGTTAGAAGGCCTCAGTGGAAGTGACGGCCGTGCACTAGTTAGTTACCCCACAGAGTGACTGGATGTTTTTCGCTCATGTAAAGCCACCAGGAGAAGTAGGCCGGTCAACTGCCCTGAAATGTAGGATACCAGACTGGGATAGCCTAGCCTAGGGCCCCTACGCGTACAAGAAGGTAAACTGGAATTGCCTGTTACCGTTTTATTTATTAATTTTCATTTATTACTTTCTACTGATGTCAACGGTTGACCAAAATTGTGATGTGCTATTGCACTTCCTGCTTTACTAAATGTGTGTGTGTGGGGGGGGGGGGAGGGCGCACTCCGTTGAAAAGTAGTGTACGATGCAACTGAGCGCAAAGGAAGCACACGGATATTTGCTGAATGTCTGAGCTGTGGTCAGCCCTACACTCCTCCTACATCGACACATATTCCAAATGCTTTTTCATTATTGACTTCTACTTTAATACACTTTATAGCACTGAGGAACGCACACACCATAGCTTGTGGTTTATTATGTTGGTTCCTCACCCCTCTTAGAAGAAAACTTGATTAGGTAAGTCGTAACATAGTAGGTGTACTGGAAAGTGTACCTGGAAAGCGAGATAGAGCTTGAGATAAGCAGCTCGTTTACACCGAGAAGAGAACCTTTAATACAGGTTATCTGGAAATCAATAATCTTACTTTTGTTATAAGAGTGTAAATATTATAAGAAAACTATTTTTTTGTTTTCTTGAATAGTAGATTTTATCGAAATATTAATGCAGTGAAAGTAAAAAGTATTGTGAAAGAAAGTAGAAATAACACTTAAATATTCTTAAAAGTAAATATAAGAAATTGTATCTTGTGTATAAATGGTTTTCAAAATTAGATCTATAAATATTTATCCCGAGAAAAAGATAACTAATTAAAAAAAAAAAGTTCTTGTTGCAATAAAATTTTTAACTTAATATTAGAGGTGATATCCCAATCGAGCTTTTATATCTGGTTTTCTAAGAAATAAATTTAATTTACGTGCTTAACTATTTAGTTTTAGCAACTAAGAAGATTAGACTAGAGCTTTTTCTTCCAAAATGAAGAATTATATAACCCATAAAAATATAAAGAAACAAACAAACTACATCAGCAAAATCCCAATATCATGCAGCGGCCTCAAAACCAAAATGATGAGTTGGAGAAAAAGGACACATATAAAGACGATACAAACATACCATTAAAAAAGTAGTCCCAATAATTACATGAAGACCGTGAAAGCCTGTCGCTACAAAAAACAAGATCCAAAAACTGAGTCATTAATAGTAAACGGAGCTTCAAAGTATTCAAAAGCCTGAAGAGCTGTAAAATAAATACCTAGGATTCCTGGGCTTACTCCAACCATTTGCCGATGCTGTAAAATTATTTACTAAAGAGCAAACAATACCAACCATATCCAACTTTACATCATACTGTTTCTCCCCCGTCTTCAGATTATTTATTTCCCTCTTAGTTTGAGCTATCTTACCTTATCAAACTGGATTAGTAAATTTTAATACAGGAGATTTATTCTTCTTATGTTGTCTAAGCCTAGGAGTCTATTCAACTATAAGTGCTGGTTGGACTTCGAATTGCAAATACTCAATACATGGAAGACTACGGGCTGTCGCTCAAACAATTTCATACGAAGTTAGACTTGCTCTTATGCGGCTATGTTGCTAATTCTGAGTAAAAATCATCATAGCGCTATTCTTGGTATGAAGTTTAACAAATCTTTATTAATTAAGAGACTTCGACTTCCGATCCGTTCGTATACTATATTTGCAAGGCAAAATAATCCTGAAGAACATAGGCCATGACCTACCATTACAACACCAGCACCGTTCATATCTTTACTTGTTACTTACCATAATATACTTTCTGGTTGCCAGTGGTGCTAAGTATAGAAAACTGTAAATGCTTCCTTTGCCGTTGTTTTTGCTGCTCCTACTCTTATAATTGTTTACTGTTGCTATATTGTTGCTACTGTTGTTGCTATTGTTGCTATTGTTGTTGCTGTTGATGTTGCTACTGTAGTTCTTGATGCGATTACTGCTTTTGTTGTTGCTGCTCCTGTGGATGCTATTATTGTTCTTACTGATGACATTGTTAATATAGCTGTTGGTGTTATTGTTATTCTTGTTGTTACTATTACCCCCACAGGGATTTTACCAGTCTTTTCAGTCCTTCTCCCTCCCTTACCGAGCTTAACGTATCCGCGAAGCGTTATTTCTGTCCTGCCAGACTCTTCTAACTCTTGACCCCTCCCCCCTCGTCCCACCCTTTGGCGCGCTATTGTGCTCTTTCGTTAAACTTTCTTTAGAGTTAAATGCAGATATTTAACCATAGGCTCCTTCGTGTTGCATAAATTAAACTGAATACTGCCACGCCAAAAGGCGCACACACCATGATATGCTGTGCTTATAATGTTTTACAACAGTTTAGGTCCGACTGTTGTTCTTCACAGTAAATACAGTGTCAGGATTTGAGTGTAATTCTATCTGCATAACTCACGACTTAAATTTTCGGTTTCTTTAAGGAGTGATAAGATTTTCTACCTTCCAGGACAATTTGTAAAGAGCAATAACTAGTTGGTTATAAGATAAAGCAGACAAGCTAGGTAAGTCCATTCAGACATGCCAAGCATTCAGAAGTCAAGGGAATATTCCTGTTGAAGTGATTACTCGTACATGTACAGTTCGAAGACAAAAGCCTAATCAAAGATGTAATTATATTTCTCACAAATAAATGATCTGGTGAGATCCAAAAATAGGAAAGAGTTAACACAAAAGTAAAGAAACTTATAACAGAGTGAAGGTAAAATAGTCCCTGCATCCGTCCAGTCAGAGCCCACAGCAATAGCCTGCGTATCTGACAAAAAGAACTTGTTCGATAAGTAAATCGCTTTCACTTCTCGTGTAAACACTGTTTAATTCAATATTTACCGCTGATAAATCAACCATACATTTTGTTTTTTATTATTACAAAATAAACTTACATAATACTGTATTAAGTATATTTCTGAAATTTATATTTGGGGTTTGTCATGACTGGGATTAGCACAGATTACAGTGAGATGGTGGGGAGGATGGAAGAGGAGAGAAGGGAGAGGAAGAATGGAGGAAAGTGGGAGAAGAAATGAGAACGAGGAATGGACGGTGAGAAAAGGAGTGATATAGACTTCAAAGAGAGAGCTTTAGGAGTAAAGAAAAAGGAAAGACTCATCTGAATGAGATGCAATAAAGAGAGAACAGAAGGACTAAAAAGGATTAGGACATGCGGATACGAGGAAGCAGGTGAAGTGTAAGGAAGAAAAACGGGGGGAGAAAGAAGAAAAAAAAAACAGGAAAGGGGGGGAATGAAGTAGACTATATTAATAAGAACGAGGAAAATCAGAAACGTTGTTAAGGAAGGAAAAATGAAGTTGGTATAGAGTATATAAAATTGTGGTCCAGCAGGAAGAGGTAAGGAGGTGTGAAGTGTGGGGCACAATGATGGGTGGAAGAAAGGGAGAAGGAAATAAAGAATGAGTGTTGTAAGATTAGGTGAGGGGAGCGAAGTGAGATAGTGTGTCAGTAGTCAAGTGAGATGGAGCGCTAGGGTAGAGACTCAGGAATAGCACCGGACTTTATTTCTACCACAGAATACTGACGCGTAGCGTAGTGGTTTGGAGCGCTGGCCAGTGGGGTGGCTAGGTGTGCCTAAGTTAAGATCCTTATGGCTGAAGTTTATATACTTATTTATTTATGTATTTATTAATTTAGTCATTTAATGCGAGCAAGGTAATAGATCGATAATTCATTCACAACGGTCTCTCTCTGTCTCTCTCTCTCTCTCTAAAATAACTGAGGAAATTTATCTAAAGGTACAGTTGCTGGCATATCAAACAGAAACAGCCCGTCCACCAGCGAGGTGGTGTAATGCTCTCTGCATCTGGTAACACTGACAAACATGGAACTTCACCAGGTTTCGTTCGGTCGCTAGGATGAACCGAACGTGGTGATCATTGCAGCTGTGCGTAGTTGTTGGTGGCAATATAATGTATAAGCAATGTTCCGCCAGAAAATATACTGATAATAGCATGTCATGATTACGGTAAGGTTGTAATGTCTGCAGTTATCCAGTCTGAACACGTGCACATTACATCAGTTATGCCATTAGTTACAAAAATCGCTTGTATTAAATGCAGTTATTATGATTGACGGTTAATATTATTAATGACTGATTATTATGACACTGATTTCATGAATGGTTTGGTTTCTGGTCATGAACCATGCAACAGTTAACAGTTCATCATATAAGTCATAGTTTCAGCTTCCCCACATCTATCGATGAACAGAAAATTATCGTGACGCCCATCCTCCCTACCGTTAATCTGACATTGGTAGACCTCAGAAATCGAAGCAAGTTCACTGCATATAGGAGGTGGCACCTCAGGAGGCGGCAGGGTGGGGGTGGGGGACCTGGGAGACAGGAGGAGGGAGGTGGGTGAAGAAGGGGGCAACAGTGGTCGAACTGGGGGCTAGAGGAGAGGGATGATGGGTTAGGGGACGGTAGACTTTGGTGGACGACAGGAGCTACAATGGGATAGATTACAAGATGATGACTGGGCCAAATCATTGTTTCATGGAGAATATGGAATCTTACGATCAGACCATAAAACGTTATGTTGACGTTGCCACGTGTTGTAATTGACCGTCATGGTTTGTAACAATTCACGACACACTTAACACTGAGTGGCTCAATACCCTTTAATGAGTACGGTGACTTTGTTAATGTGCAAATATATGACACGTCCCTACAGTTTGCAGATGTTACAGCTGTTGTTATAGTGATTGGGAATTACAGTACTCTTGTAGCCTAAATCGCCGCCCACATTAGCGGGCAGAGACTGGTGGACTGTCCGCCCCGAGCTTTCTTTTCGATTGATATCCTAAATTCCTCTATATCGGTGATTTAACCCTTCCAAGCCTTTTTTTTTATTATTAATAGGTTTAATGATAATGTCCTTGGGCTGAAAGGGTTAATGGCAGATCTGTTTGTAACCCTTTCTGTGCGAGATATCATTTCCATGCTGAATAAATTGCTTTCAAGGCAGCAAGAACAAAATACAAAAGGCGTCAACATAGCGAAGAATGGACAGATAGATGTGTAAGATGGGACTGCATGGATTGGTGGCTGTGGGGTGGGTTGATGGATGGACGGGTGGGTAAGTTTGTGAGAAGGCGGTATATATACGGTATTGGTGGAGTGTGTGTGTGTGTGTGTGAGAGAGAGAGAGAGAGAGAGAGAGAGAGAGAGAGAGAGAGAGAGAGAGCATGTTGTAAGTCATCTTGCGGAGCTCCAGTCTTGGCGACTGGGTGGGTAGTTTAGTAGGTGCTGGATGAGTGACGTGGGTTGATGGGTGGACAGGTGGGGTGGATGGAGTGGGTGGTGTGGGGTTAGTAGTTGGAGTGAGTACGGCTGTGAGTGTGGTGTGCATAGTGGGAGGAGTGGGTTAAGTGGGTGGGATTTGTAGGGTGGATGAGTGAGTTGTGCGAAATGGATGGGATGAGTGGAAAGGGTGTACAAGTAGGATGTGTTGGGTGGCCACGGTGTGTGAGTGGGTGGGAGGGTTGAGGTGGTTTAGCTGGGTTGGACACGTGGGTGGGGTGACTGGGTTTCCTGGGTAGGTGAGTTGGTGGGTGGATGTGTGGCTTCCCGGAGGACAAGTCCAGGAGACCCGCTTACTACGCTCAGTGAGTGAATAGGTATATGGGTGGGTGGGTTATTAGTTAGTGGATAGGTATATGGGTGGGTGGGTTATTAGTGAGTGGATAGGTATATGGGTGGGTGGGTTATTAGTTAGTGGATAGGTATATGGGTGGGTGGGTTATTAGTGAGTGGATAGGTATATGGGTGGGTGGGTTATTAGTGAGTGGATAGGTATATGGGTGGGTGGGTTATTAGTGAGTGGATGGGTATATGGGTGGGTGGGTTATTAGTGAGTGGATAGGTATATGGGTGGGTGGGTTATTAGTTAGTGGATAGGTATATGGGTGGGTGGGTTATTAGTGAGTGGATAGGTATATGGGTGGGTGGGTTATTAGTGAGTGGATAGGTATATGGGTGGGTGGGTTATTTGGTGGGTGGGTGGAAGGAGCAAAATAGGTCCGCTGGGGAATAGGTCAATTCGGTAACAGGTCCAGGGTTAAAATGCCCGTTTGGGAAAATAGGTCCCTGGAGAATCCATCAGGGGAAATGGTCCTTAGTGGAAATAGGTCCAGTGGGTAAAAAGGGATGGAACACAGGTGCCTATGGTGAAATGGGTCAGTGTGGGGATTTGTGCCCATGGATAGAAAATAGGCCCATTGGTAGGTCCACAGAGCAAATAGGTCCGTGGAAAGAAGATAGGCCCAGGGGTAAAAATAGGTCCATGGGAAAGCTATTGGAGGTGATATATATCCATGGATAAAATATGTCCATGAAGGAAAATAGGTCCATGGGGAACATTGGTCATTTGATGGAAAATAGGTCCATGTAGGAAAAGTAGGTGCCTGGTGGAAAATAGGCCCTAATGTGAAATAGGTCCATCGGGACAAGGGGGTCCATGAGAAGGCCCTTGAAGAAATAGGGCCATAGGGAGTAAATGGGTCCGCTTGACAACAACTGCAGGGGTGAAGTAGGTCCAAGGGGAATATTGGTCAGCGGAGGAAAGTTGGGTCATGGCATAAAATAGGTGCAGTGGTGAAATGGGCTCCTGGGAAAAATGAGTGCAAGTGAGACAGATCCTTGGAGAAATGGTTACAACTGGATGAAGATAGATCCTTTGGAAAAATGGTGACAATTGGATGAACATAGATCCTTTGGAAAAATGGTTACAATTGGATGAACATAGATCCTTTGGAAAAATGGTTACAATTGGATGAACATAGATCCTTTGGAGGAATGGGTTCATGGAGGAAAATACATTCCAGCGGGAAAGTAGGTCCAGGAAAGAAAATGGGTTCACGGCATGAAAATAGCTTCATGAGGGAAAATAGGTGGGTGAGATGCCCCGTAATGGGTGTGTAATTGATGACGGGTGAGATGTCCCGTAATGGGCGTGTAATTGGCGATGGGTGAGATGCCCCGTAATGGGTGTGTAATTGGTGACGGGTGAGATGTCCCGTAATGGGCGTGTAATTGGCGATGGGTGAGATGCCCCGTAATGGGTGTGTAATTGGTGACGGGTGAGATGCCCTGTAATGAGTGTGTAATTGATGACGGGTGAGATGCCCCGTAATGAGTGTGTAATTGATGACGGGTGAGATGCCCCGTAATGAGTGTGTAATTGATGACGGGTGAGATTCCCCGTAATGGGTGTGTAATTGATGACGGGTGAGATGCCCTGTAATGAGTGTGTAATTGATGACGGGTGAGATGCCCTGTAATGAGTGTGTAATTGATGACGGGTGAGATGCCCTGTAATGAGTGTGTAATTGATGACGGGTGAGATGCCCTGTAATGAGTGTGTAATTGATGACGGGTGAGATGCCCCGTAATGGGTGTGTAATTGGTGATGGGTGAGATGCCCCGTAATGGGTGTGTAATTGGTGACAGGTGAGATTCCCCGTAATGGGTGTGTAATTGGTGACGGGTGAGATTCCAGCTATTGGGTGTGTAATTGGTGACGGGTGAGATTCCCCGTAATGGGTGTGTAATTGGTGACGGGTGAGATGCCCCGTAATGGGTGTGTAATTGGTGACGGGTGAGATGCCCCGTAATGGGTAATTGGTGACGGGTGAGATTCCCCGTAATGGGTGTGTAATTGGTGACGGGTGAGATGCCCCGTAATGGGTGTGTAATTGGTGACGGGTGAGATGCCCCGTAATGGGTGTGTAATTGGTGACGGGTGAGATGCCCCGTAATGGGTGTGTAATTGGTGACGGGTGAGGTGCCCCGTAATGGGTGTGTAATTGGTGACGGGTGAGATGCCCCGTAATGGGGGTGTAATTGGTGACGGGTGAGGTGCCCCATAATGGGGGTGTAATTGGTGACGGGTGAGGTGCCCCATAATGGGGGTGTAATTGGTGACGGGTGAGGTGCCCCATAATGGGGGTGTAATTGGTGACGGGCTGATGTGCTTTTAGTCTAATATCCTTCCTATCCAGCTGTTTGGGTAGTAATGTTGCCGTGGGTGTCGCAGGTGCCAGCGGTGCTTAGTGACAATACAATGATAACACTTCCATCACTGTAGCCCGCTTTGGTATTGGCTCATTTTATCTAAACTTTCTTATCTCAACGTCCCAATCCCAGGATTTCGTTTTCCCGACGTTAATCCCTTCACTCCGATGACGGACTATTTAGTTTAATCTCGCTGCATCCAGAGGGTTTTATTGGCCTGAAGAGAGACTCCAAACCCTGTAGATTAGATAGTGCTTTCACTTACCCTTTCGCTAGAAAAAATATCTCCTAAGATGACTAAATCGTCCGTGGGTAACAATTTACTAATAGAATACGACACCGAAAGATGTTTGGAGATGGCAGCAGTGAAGCCCAGGAGACGCCATAAGAGTGCAAGAATTAGTGAAGATTATTCCTATCTCCTCCAGGTCAAACAAAGCCTCCTTAGCTGATTGCACTCGCCTGGAGATAGCAGAAGAGAAAAATGATATGAGAGAGAGAGAGAGAGAGAGAGAGAGAGAGAGAGAGAAGAGGATAAGCTGTTTTCATGCTGCTTAAAAATTAAAAACTAAAGGCACAGAAAATGGCGCTATTTTAGAGAGAAGGTCTTATGCCAAGCGGCTCTGTTGATTCGTAATGCCTCTCCCATATTGATTTATCCTTCAGAATGATTTATTAGTGGTTTATTTAGTGATTTATTCTGCATAGTCCACATCATTATCCTCATCTATTTTATTGATACAGAGTGTGTCAACATCAATACCATATAAAGAACATAGACAGAAAATGGTGAGGTGAAATACGCAAAATGATAAAGTGTAAATGTTAAGGTGTAAATGGAAAGGTGTAAATGGTAAAGTGGTAAATGGTCAGGTGTAAATGGTAAGGTGTAATAGTAAGGTGTAAATGGTAAAGTGTAAATGGTAAGGTGTAATGGTAAGGTGTAATAGTAAGGTGTAAATGATAAGGTGTAAATGGTAAGGTGTAATAGTAAGGTGTAAATGGTAAGGTGTAATGGTAAGGTGTAAATGGTAAGGTGTAAATGATAAGGTGTAAATGGTAAGGTGTAATAGTAAGGTGTAATGGTAAGGTGTAATGGTAAGGTGTAAATGGTAAGGTGTAAATGATAAGGTGTAAATGGTAAGGTGTAATGGTAAGGTGTAAACGTCAAGGTGTAAATGGTAAGGTGTACGTCAAGGTGTAATGGTAAGGTGTAATGGTAAGGTGTAATGGTAAGGTGTAATGGTAAGGTGTAATGGTAAGGGGTAATGGTAAGGTGTAATGGTAAGGGGTAATGGTAAGGTGTAATGGTAAGGTGTAATGGTAAGGTGTAAATGGTAAGGTGTAAAATGCCAAATGAGTCGGGCGGAAGCGGTGTTACAAAGTCTCCTGAGTCACCTGAACGGCCCAGACTTTTGTATTTCGAGATTCTGTAGCCAAGGAACAGGACGGAAGGCTGATGAAAGTGACACACACACACACACACACACACACACACACACACACACACACACACACACACACACACAAACACACACACAGTCTCTCTCTCTCTCTCTCTCTCTGACGATTGATAATTATTTGTTGATGATGATGATGATGATGATGATGGAGGAAGATGAGGAGGAGGAAACACCCTCTGCCTCCGGTCCTCTCCCCAAAGTGGCAGGTTATGTGTACCTTGAAATATTCCCTCCAAAGAAGCCCCGGAGACAGTGGCTGGAGGCAGGGAGGGAAGAGAGGAGGTAGGGAGAGGGGGAGAACGAAGATGGAAGGGAGAAGTGGGGATGTAGGGAGCGAGAAGGAGAAAAGGGAGAGAGATGGGAAATTGGGATGGAGAGGGGAAGAAAGAAGGTGGTAAAAGCGATATAAGGAGGGAGATGGGGAGGTGGGGTGGAGTGGGGAGGAGGATGAGGAAATGAGAAGAGGGAGTGTAGGGAGAGAGATGGAGACAGGGCACAAAGGGGAAGAGAAAAGAAGGGAGCGAAAAGAGGAGAGGTAGGGAGAGAGATTGGGAGAGAATAGAGTGGGTGATGTAAAAGGATATAAGGGAATGAGGGGAGGAGAAGGGGACGGGAAGGAAGGGAAGAGTGAGGGAGAAGGAGAGATAAAGGGAAAAGGGAGTACAAGTGGAGGTTTGAGAGGGAAAGGAAAATGATGGAAGGCGTAAGAAAGGGTGTAAGGAAGGGCGAGGGGGAGGGGGAAAGGGAATTAGACTGGGTGTGAGAAAAGAGGAAGAGGAGAGGTAAAAGAGGGAAGGATGGGGAAGAGAAGCGGTGAGAAGAGGGAGGAGGACGGATGAAGGAAAGGGTAAAGGAGGAAGTAGGGAGGGACATTGGAAAGAGGAGGTGAGGGGCGAGAGAGAAAGGAGGAAGGGGATAGAGGGGTAGCAGAGGTTTAAAGAGACGAGGGAGAGAAAGGAAGAGGGTGAGAGGTGGAACGTGGGAGAAGAGGGGAGAGGTGGAAGTGGGATGGCAAGGGTGGGATGGAAGGGGGAAGAGGAACAGGAGAGCACGAAGGACGAGGAAGAGGGGAAGGAAGGGGGAGAAAGGAGAGAAAGAGGAGTGGGGGAAAAATGAAGGTTAGAATGGAAAAAGGGAAACAGGGAAACAGTAAAGAGAGGGGAGAAAAGGAAAGTGAGGAGGAGAGGAGATGGAAGGGAGGAGTGAGGGAGAGAACGGAGGGGGACCAAAGCAGACAAGAAGTAGGGAAAGAAAGTAGTTGAGGATGGAGAGGATGGAAGAGAAAGAAGGGTAGGGAGACTGGGGGATAGGGAGGAGAAGAGAGAATAGGAGGAGGGGAGAGGACGTAAAGTGGTGGGAGGGTATGCAGGGGGGGAGGGTAGGAAGAGAAAGGAGGTGACAGACAAGAAACCCTGAACGCAATTGCCGAGAGGAGGAGAGGGAGGGAAGAGGAGATTTGTGGATGGGAGAGAGAGAGAGAGGTGACAGAGAGGGGGAGGGGCATGAGCATGAACCTTGAATACACAATACCAAGAGGAGTGGGGGGGTGGGGTGGACTGGGGGAAGAGAGAAGAAAGGTGGAGAGAGGGGGAAGAGGGAGGGAAAGGGAGGACTGAGGAGGGAGGGGAAGAGCAAGGAATGATTGAGAAACCTGGCAACAGTATTCATGAGGAGAAGGATGGGGTACGAGGGAGGATAGGAGGAGAAAACGAGAGAATGGGAGAGTGGGGAGTTGGAGGGAGGGTGGGAAGACGAAGAAAATGGGGGGAAGAAGGTCGGGAGAAGGGGGAGGGAAAAGAAAGGAATCTGAGGGGGGAAAGGGGAAACTAGAAACACCTTGCAGAGAAAGTGAAGGAAGAGCGGGGAAGAGGATGGGGAGGATGAAAAAGTAAAGCTTGGGATGAGGGGAAGAGATGTATGTAGGGAGACAGTGATCAGGTAGGGAGGGGGAAAGAGAGGGGATGGGGGGAAGAGAGGAGGTAGGGAGAGGGAAAGAGAGGAGGTAGGGAGGTGGAACGAAAGGAGGTAGGGAGGGGGAGAAGGTGGAGGTACGAATTGGAAATCCTGAATACAATGGCCGAAGGGTAGAGACGGCGGAGAGATGAGGAGAAAGGAGGAGAGGAGATGGGGAGAGAGAATGAAGAGGATAGAAGGACAGAAGGGAAGAGGGAATGGGGACAAAAGAGAGGAGATAGAGAGGGGGGAAAGAGAGTGGGAAGAAGCAAGAACCTATAACCAAGGAGAAAGGAAGAGGGGGAAGGGAAAACATGGGGAGAAGAGAGGGGGAGGAAGGGAAGGGAGGACAGGAGTAGGGTGAGGGAGAGAAGAAAAGGAGGGAAGGGAAGAGAGGACAGGACAAGGGTAAGGGAGAGAAGAAAGGGAGCGAAAGGGGGAGAGGGAGGGAGACACACATCAAAGAAATATGTAAACTGAAAGACAAGGGCCCTTACTCCGTGGAACCGCCATCACCACAAAATCCACAAAATCTTCAAGAGTCCGGCAGGGAGGGGGAGAGGCAGGGGAGGGAGGAGAGGGGAGGGAAGACGTAGGAGAAGAGGGCAGCGGAGGGGGAATGGGGAGGAGAAGGGTTGGTCTGGAGAGGGGGGGAGGGCAGAGGGTTGGATGGGGTGGGGCACAGGGGGTGCGAGGATAAGGTGGGGACATGGTCATAAACAGGCTGTGATTATGCTGTACATATATTTTCCTATGTAACATTTATTATTTAGAGACCTCCTTCTTTTTGGTGCATATGTGTGGACTCTCTCTGACTCGTGAACTCATACTCACGCGGGTACACAAACAAAAAACATAAAATGGAAAAGCGAATAGCACGCACGCACGCACACACACACACACACACACACACACACACACACACACACACACACACACACACACAGATGAATACAGAAATAGACAAGAAAACAGAGAAAACATAATAGTAAATGACATGGCCCTGAAAACACTATTAATTTATGATATTGGCAGTACCTTATTTCTTATGCACAAAAGTAAAATGTAGTGGTCAGATTATTATATTTTTTTTTGAGGGGGGGGGGAGTGCGTATTAGTAGAAAATAAGATAAAGGTGTTTTTATCTGCGCACATTAAACTGTAGTAACTCGAAGTGAAAACGATGATGGCACAGATGTTGTGTGACACTGTGCTTCGTGTTAGTCTTACATTGTGCCCTCTTTTTCTTTGTTTCTGGATCCTACCTAATCTCATCTCTTCGGTGAAAAATTAGGACTGGAATAATAATAATGATGAAGGTGATTGTCTGATTGGTTCCCCAAATCAGGACTGGCGGCACAACTGTTAGGGTGATGATGATGATGATGATGATGATGATGATGATGATGATGATGAGGAGGAGGAGGAGGAGGGGGAGGAGGAGGAAGAGGAGGAGAGTGTTGTTGATGATGATGGTGATGATGATGATGATGATGAGGAGGAGGAGGAAGAGGAAGAGGAGGAGAGTGTTGTTGTTGTTGTTGTCGTTGTGATGATGATGATGATGATGATGAGGAGGAGGAGGAGGAGGAAGAAGAGGAAGAGGAGGAGAGTGTTGTTGTTGATGATGATGATGATGATGGTTATAATGTACACAGTGCAAAGGAACGTTGGTTATGCAAAAAGAAGCGATGCGTCGTACTGTGCGATGTATTGCATGTATATATGTATGTATGTCAAGATTGTAGTGTTAATTACCCTGTACCTGCATAGGTGACCTAGTACCTTAGCAGCTGTGTACTCCCCTATATGGGTCGAGGAATCAGTGGAACGGTCATCACTGATACACAGGCAACCTAGTACCTTATCAGCTATGGACTCCCCGTGTAGGGTGAGAAAGCAATGGAATGGTCGCCACTTTTAAATGTTACCAGTGTCAAATACCTATCTACAGCTGTAGGAAACCACACATGTTCAGAGTTAGGAACCCAGTATTATCAAGGCAACCCACTGAGGCAATATTCAGCAGGTGGCGCGCCATTTGTGTACCCTGCTTGTCTACTGTATTAACACTACACAAGAAAATTCTTGAATTGAAAATATATGTACTGTACGTATGTATGTGTGTCCAGCAAGTATAGCCATGGCGACACGCTACTACTACACTTGTCTCTTGAATAGGTTTCCATTGTTACAGGAAACCGTTTGGCTGGATATTCATTGTCGAGTCGCCCGAAAACCTCGCTACATTGAGTGAGCGGATGGGTTGCGCCTCACCTGTGTGAATCTCTGTAGTGCTGAAGCACTTTTACTTGACGGAACTGAGTCACTCTGAATGCTAAATTGTGGTACCACGAAATGCAATTATGCTATTTTGAGGTCTCCTTTTTTACTAGGCAAATTAAGTCTCCATTCGCA
Organism: Coenobita brevimanus; assembly: GCF_032717465.1. NCBI lineage: Eukaryota > Metazoa > Arthropoda > Malacostraca > Decapoda > Coenobitidae > Coenobita > Coenobita brevimanus. Next base: position 34,300,557 of record NC_136954.1, read on the forward strand.
CTACACATGGCCATCAACTGAGCTGAAAAGGGGATCGGTAATTGTCAGGTTTGATAAGATAAAACTACATTTTCCCATAACAAACCCTTCTAACAAACTCTTCTCTTCCACTCTTCAGGTGAGAGGGTGAGGAGGCTTTGTTGATTAGTTAGTTATTTAGTTAGTTAGCTTGAAAGAGAGAGAGAGAGAGAGAGAGAGAGAGAGAGAGAGAGAGAGAGAGAGAGAGAGAGAGAGAGAGAGAGAGAGAGAGAGAGAGAGAGAGAGAGAGAGAGAGAGAGAGAACACTTAATATACCCAAACAGACCCTCACAGCAAACCCTCCTCATTCACTCTATAGGTTCCATTAGAAAAAGAACACACCTAATTCCCCCAGGTAAACTTTTCTAACAACCCTTTCCTTTCTCTCTGCAGGTGCCATCTTTGACCGTGACTCAAGGAACATACAGGGCGCCTTCCTCCACGCCATCAAGCAGTACAACCAAAACTACACCAGCCGCGGACTCGAGCTACACGCCTTCGTCGATATTATCAGCACTGCCGATGCCTTCAAGATCTCCAGACTGAGTGAGTGTTCGCCTTTGTATCCTCTTGAGTTTATGGTGATTTTTGGGTCTGTTCATGATCTGAAAGCGTGAGTCTTTGTTATGATGTGCAAGTTTTTGAAGTGAGTGAGTGTTCAGGTACTTCTCCTTGAGCTTTCAACGATTTTAACTCCATCTTGCAAAGTAACTCCATCTTGTGTAGTGTTTATAATTAGTGGATGCATAGGAAATGCAGTGATATAGGTAGGCTGCGAAGTAATGGCAATTTTTTGTGTGTCGGCGAGAGCATGTAAAGATTATCATACACGAAAGGATTGACCATGCTTGAGAGTCTCTTGAGTGTGTGAAAGAGTTTTGTTATTTGGGGTATATGTTATATACTGGAGGTGGAGCTGGAGCTAGTTCTGTGGCTAGGGTAAGGAGTGTTTGGAGAAAATTCAGGAAGCTGTTGTCTCCCCTGACACTGAGAGGGCTCTCCTTCCTTGCTGAGGGATCTTTGTATGCGGCATGTGCTAGGAATGTAATTTTGTTAGGAAGAGGCAGTAAAGGAAGAGGATATTTGTAGACTCAGACGTACAGAAACGACATTTATTAGCTGGATGTGTAGTGTGTCCTTGAATGGGAGGCAGGGGGAAGGGGGTGGGGTTAAGATTATAATTGAAGAGTTGAGAGTTGGGGACGTGAATATATTATTACTGTGATGAGGAGGGGTAGATTGTGACAGTCTGGGCGTACTGAGAGGATGGGAGACGACAACTGGGTGTGGAAGGTGAGAAAAATGAGCGTCGACTGTACGGTAGCGAAGGGCGGAAGAAAAAAGATCGGGATGAGATCTTAGTGTGTGACCTCAGGGATAAGCGACTGAATAGGGAGGCTGCTAGAGATCGAGCGGCGTGAACAAGAGCCATTGGGTGACCAAGGCGGACGCATGCAAGCATGTTGGGCTTTTCCAAATGAAACGAAACGAAACGATTTAACCCTTTTCAACCCGGGGATGTTGGTTTGGTTACATTCTTGCAGATATTATTCTCATGACGATTTTATCATCGGGGGGGGGGGGGGGAGTTTCGGTTGATTTACACCTTCCCTTCGACCCGAGGACGGCATTTTGTTGATATTCTCACTGTCTCAGGCTAAGGTAGATATGGCCTTCTTTAGCGTCTGCTTTATTGGAGATCTTTCCTAAGCTGAATATAACCATCCATAGATAACAAGAATAAGCAAAAGAAAAACGAGAGAAAACATAAGAAGGAAAAGGAAAGACGTCTCTGGTATATAAAAAGTGTACGATCTCGATTTTTTTCCCTGTATTCTCAATTTCCAAGGATTTGTGACCCTCTCAGGCTCTGCAGATTAAGGGTCCTAGTGTAAATGGCTTTGGGGATTTCCTAACACCTCTTCCTTAGCGATTTATTCTGTCCCTCACACCTCCGTACCCTCTGCCATGTTAATGATGCAGACTATGTCGATATTTAAACGATAAAGATAACATGCAGCAGAATATGGAGGTGAAGTATGCTCAGTAAATTGCTGTGGAAAAGGCCCTAACACCAGTTCCATAGCGATTTATTATTGGCAACGTCTAGTTAATAAATTGCTGTGGAAAAGGCCCTAACACCTCTTCCCTAGCAATTTATTATTGGATACGTTTAGTTATTAAATTGCTGTGGAAAGGGCCAAAAATCTCCATCTCTCCATCTTGAATTCTGAGTTGTAACAAGAGATAAACGCTAAGGTATCATGCTAGCCACGAAAAAGTGCAGTGGAAAATTAATAATGTACAGCGGTAGTATTATGTATTTGTGCCACTGAGTTACGTGGATTACGCTGCAAAACGACGAAAATTTGGGCCAAGTTTTGCTGAAAGAACTATAGAAGGTACTCCTAAACTGAATACACAGGAAAATATGGCGAAAACAAAGGTGTACCAACAAGAGTCATTTTTTATCAGTCCCTGTTCATTGCAGAGTTGTATATTCTCAGACTAGGAGAAGGGCTGCTCGAATACACTCTTCTCCTTTCTGGCCTTGTCTAGTGGTCTAAGGCGTTGTCTTTAGTGAGAGTTGCTTTAGTGAAAGGTTGAGCTGCGTAATGACAAAGACAGAAGCGGTGTGTGTGTGTGTGTGTGTGTGTGTGTGTGTGTGTGTGTGTGTGTGTGTGTGTGTGTGTGCGCGCGCGCGCAGCCTCGAGGGAATAAATCATTATGCGACAAAATCATAAGGACAAAACCTTTTGAGAGGTATTGGTGATGAAAATTCATAAATTCGGCTCAGTTTAAGTGGGATATCAGGTAGTGTGGGAGAGTAGGGTCTTTAGAGCAACTGTGACGGAGGAGGGTTTGGAAGCTGTTAGTTCGTTCGTCTGTTTCCATCCACCTGACCTCAGTGAAGAGGTGGAGAGTACATCATTCCATCATTAAATTTTCCAAGACACTGTTTCTCTTATTATGTACTTTTGGCTCCATGCATGAAGTATTAACATTGATTTCGTGAAGCTTTTTATTTCGTTGTCTATTTCCTTCCCTCTGATGTCACTGGATAGATAGAGGACGTCATTGCGTAATTTTCATGTCATTTTTTTCCTCTATGTTTTTGAATCTTACTGCTTAGCATTACATTTTTCCCCGATTTTTTGGATTACAAATTAGGGCAAATTTTTGAAAGCTGTTAGTTACATCGGGTGTCTGTTTCCTCCCATCCTACGTCACTGAATAGGGAAAGAATATTTTTGTCGTTTGAAAGAGAGTTTTGCTTTTTATATTTCCCCATCTCGCTTCTTTGCATCACGTCGCGGGAAAGATGTTCATTTGTTGGTTATCTTCATTTGTCGTTATTGAGTAGGGACAGTACATAATTCCTTCAAGATTCTCTCTCTCTCTCTCTCTCTCTCTCTCTCTCTCATTAAGAAAGAAAATAAACTTCGTAATCTCACTCTTAAACTTGCTTCTAGTACCCTTGTCAGTTCCTCTCTGTGGGTTAATAAAGTTCCCCAAGTTCGCACCACAAGTAACCCAACATTATTACACTTTACTCCTGCTTCCACTACACGGCTTTATCTGGCTTTACCAATTGATCCTCATGATTATCTTGTGTGTTAGACTCTTGCTGCTTAGAGAATATTGGACTCAACCTAGGAAAGGCCCAGCTAGGAGGAAGTGCTAAAGAGTTTGCCTATTTTCTCTAGTTCGAAAGTTCCTTCTAAACTTCTGTCTGTCTGCCTGTCTGTCTGTCTATCTGTCTATCTATCTATCTATCTATCTATCTATCTATCTATCTGTTACCAGACGCTGTAATTCCGTAAAGGGTGGGCACATGGGAATCGCCTCCACGTCTCTCTCCCTCAAACTCATACCCCCCCCTCTCATAGATCTCTCCATTCCATCCCTCCATCTCATCCTCGGCCTTCCCCTTCTCGTCACCCACATACACTTATCTAGTCAGTCTCTCATTTTTCGTTCTTTCCACATAATCAAAACATTTCCGAGTATTTCTCATGACACATTGAATCGCACCCACATCAACCACAACGTTCCTTCCTTCGAACTTCCTTCTAAAGTTAATATTTTTTCTAGATATAGCTAAAATAAAATATGTCATCGTAGAGATGGGATGAGAATTTTTATATAAAATACATTAAAAGACTAAGTCACAAATATGTGTGAAATTATCCAGATGTCTTGAAACAGTAGACGATAGCTTGATATTCCACTGCACTTTTTTTTTCCAGCGAGTTGTACTTCCTGTAAATATATATGTGGCGGGGATGTACTCGGTAGCATACTCGTCTCGTAAGCAAGAAATCCCAGGTTCGATTCCTGGACGGACTATGAGAGCTTTAGGCAGATCTTCTTTGCACTATAGTTTGTTCATACATAGAACTTAATCAGGGACCCTGATATAAAAAGACACGTCGTTATTCTAGGTGAAGAAACCACAAACTCTTAATGCACAGACATCCAACGCCATCTGTGTCACATGCACCTCACGTCGTCCCTACACATCCCTTCCCTGCACGATCTGAGCGATCGTGAGAAGGCTTCATGGCTGCAGCACCTAGTAATAGAGAGGTTCAGTCCTGTAGTGGACTGTAAAGGTTGCCGTATCATCTTTTGTGTATGTATTTATTTATATGCGCGCGCGCGCGTTCGTGTGTGTGTGTGTGTGTGTGTGTGTGTGTGTGTGTGTGTGTGTGTGTGTGTGTGTGTGTGTTATTGAAAGAGCTAAATTCTCTGAGATGGCTTGGCAATGTGGAGGCGATGGAAAATGTGAGACTGACTAGAAGAGTGTGTTTGAGTAAAATGGAGGGCGAGAGGGGGAGGGGGAGACGGAGGATGAGGTGGAAGATGGAGTGGAGAGATATATGAGAGGCGTGTGTGAGCTGGTGGAAGTGCAGCCAGATGGGGAAGGACAAGGTGGTACCGTATGGAGGCGATTTTTTTTAGGCCACCCCATATGAGATTAAGGCGTCTGGCTTTATACGTATGTATGTTTGTATGTATGTATATGTACTTATGTATGTATCGGATTATACATCTCTAACATGGACGACCAGTTCTGCCATCCGTAGATCCCAGGAACACTTTTTTCTCGGTAGAGAAATGTCTCTCCCCCACCCAGTGCTTCACCCACAGGTATACGCCGGTTGTATAAGACTTAAGGAGTGCAGGTGGGACGTGCATGTGGGAAATTGGTGTTGGAATGTTTGTGAGTTATGGAGTCTGTATGTCATCGATAGAACCTAGAAAATGTGGAAACATGTGATAACACTTGAACAGCATACTACCATACCTTCTCTTTTTTACCCCGATGCAGGGCCTAGTTGTTAGCAGCATTACTGACTACGAAGCTGCCAGCCCGATAGCGCCGGGTTTGAATCCTGGTGTTGGCAGCTGACACCGCGGGACTCAGGTGTCATGCCCTTTGTGAGTTAGTAGGTTAAATGAGTATTTTGTGTAACATCTAGGGAGGGTAACTTTGGTGACCTGGGTGAGACGCTGGCTTTGTATTACAAGATAGTAGGTGAACAACCCGCCACAGGCTCACAGACAGTAACTGAGCACTGTGGCTAAGCGCTTCTTGGCGTTTGGCCCCACCTGTATATTTTACCGGGTGTGATCAGTCCCAGGTCAGGACTTTTAGAAGCACACACTACCAACCAGCTCGCCGGAGGCTATAGATTTAGGTGAAGGTTTCTATTAGCAAATCCCTCCAAATTCATTGATGCTTAAAAACAAGTTTGAAAATTGCAGAAAGCGAAATGAGACTAAAGCAGGTCACAAGTTATTGAGCCTCACAACTCGGCATGTTACAAAGGTCACTGTGGGACATCTGAAGCCTTTGTCCCTCTTAAACACGGCCGATCTCATTTCATTATGCAGGTGAACGTCTGAGGCAGTTGCAAGAAGGGGAAGCAACGACATTTGTACATGAAAGTTTCAGCTTCCGTAATAGAGCTGGAACAGGGAGGCGCATACACTGCGTTAAGACCGAACTAGAAAGGAATGAACTCAGTAGTAGATGGGAAGGAGGACTGAGGGAAATTTGAGGAGAAGGGAAGGACGGGCGAGGGAGAAGTGAAGGAGAATTCAGGGAAAGAGGGGGGGTTGAGTGAAGGAGGAAGGGATAAAGGAAAGAGGGAGGCTTGAGGGAGGAGTAAAGAAGAGAGGTATAAGGAAGAGAGGAAGGGAGGGGAAAGGGGAGGAACGGGTAAGGAAAAATTTGGGAAGAAATGAGGGAGATGATGATGATGGAAGCATGAGGTGGAGTGAGAGAGCAGTGATTAGAGGTGAAATGGCGTGAGAGAGGAGTGAGGTAGAGATGAGGTAAAGAATTGAGGCAGCGTATAAGGGGGAGAGAGAGGTGACAGAGGAAGAGGAGGGAAGGAATAACATGGGAGATGTGAGGTAGGGATTAGAAAGAAGAGAGGAGCACAGAGGGGGGTGCAAATGAAGACACAAGTACTGCATTACACCCTTTGCATTGCACATTTAATAGTCGTAACACCTTCAGCGCACTCCCAGCATCAACTTGTCCCCCAAATCCCCATCTTCCTTAAATCCCTAACGCCACCTACTATATCGCTCGGAGGATGTGTGACCCTTTTAGGAATCTGGTTACTGCCGCCATAAGCCTGTAGAGGTGCCTATAAACTCGCTTCAGCGCACCTGTAGTGTGTCGAGACTTTGTAAGTGCATTTAAAAACTCTCATAACACTTTCTTGTATATTCACCTCGATGCAGACGCTTAGCATAAATGAATGTCGAAGGAAGTGGTCAAAGAGTTTTCTGCCAACTCACGACCAGTTAAGATAAAGTTTAAAGAAAAGAACAACGAAGAAGGACAAGAAGAGGAGGTGGAGGAGGAGGAAAAAAAAAAAAGAAGGCTTCTGTTTATGCCTATCAGCTGTACGAGCCATTAACCCTTTCAGGCCAAGGACGTAGGACAAGAGTTGCAGCAAAACTTTTCCCTGATATACAGATTCCTCGTGTTCTTTATACCGTAAACTTAGCGAATGTTATGGCTTTCTGAGAATTTTCATCTCTGCTCCGATGCTGCTGACAAAACCTACAGCGCTTCGTGCCAGAACATTCCCACATTAAAGATGACTCACAGACGCAAAGAGAATATGATACTGACGCTGCTGATGAGAGAGAGAGAGAGAGAGAGAGAGAGAGAGAGAGAGAGAGAGAGAGAGAGAGAGAGAGAGAGAGAGAGGAGCCTGTGTTTCCGTGTGCCTGGCAGGATCCTTTACCAACAACAGAATATCGCTTGCGCACACAGCCATATTAAGTTACAAACACACAGTTAAGGGACGATACTACCTTTGATACATACACGGCAATACTCTGCACTCATTGTATATACATATTTCAGCACTCAGTCCCATTTGTACACACACACACACACACACACACACACACACACACACACACACACACACACACACACACACACACACACACACACACACACACACACACACACACACACACACTGTTGCTCTTTTTTCACCACAGTCACTCACACACGTACGTGGACGTAAATACACACATAATTGCACACGTATACACATACAATTTTTGTATAGCCTATTAAATTTCGGTAATTTTACACCTATGTGCGAGCGCACACACACACACACACACACACACACACACACACACACACACACACAGAGTCAAACTTACCTGTATTTCTGTGTTTGTCAATCTGTGTGTGTGTGTGTTTGTGTGTGTGTGTGTGTGTGTGTGTGTGTGTGTGTGTGTGTGTGTGTGTATTTTTCAGAGTATGTGTATCTGTTTTGTGTTTATGTACGTCTCTTAGTTGGTGACTGGTACACTGTGAGTTTGTTCTGGCGGTGTGTTTAAATTAAAAGCAGTACAGTAAGCATTTCTTTAATTTACTTATTATTCATCTTCATTTCCATCGTCGTCGTCGTCGTCGCTTTATTTCCCATCACTCATTTAAGATGGATGTTCTGAACTGGAGGGTTTAGATACAGCCTTTGCGGAGCCCTTCACCACCAGGGCAGTCTCCTTATCTTAAAAAATAAATAGCAAGAAAATATTAATATTACAAAGGTGTGTGTGTGTGTGTGTGTGTGTGTGTGTGTGTGTGTGTGTGTGTGTAATTGGGTCGCTGCTGCATTATGGTGTATGTGTGGCTGTGTATGTGGGGCTTTACTACTTTCACTTCAGCTTGGCCTAAATTTGTCATGTTGTCATCCTGAATGCTGATTTGCAACAAGAGTTTGACAACAAAATATGATGTTAATCACGAGGAGGGCTTTGGAAAGGATGTTGAACAGTAGAATTGTCTTTTTCTTCACTGAGCTACGTGAAACAAACTGCAAAACGCCAGGAATCTGGGTAGATTTAAGGATAATAGAGTATAGTCATTATAAAATACCTAGAGATAGTAAGTATTAAATTTTAGGAAGGATAATATGTGATGGAGTGGTTGATGTATTGTGGTTTGGTTGTGTGTGTGGGGGGGGGGGGCAGCATGAGTGAGAGTGAGTTCTCGTGGGAGGCGTTATGTCGCCATGATTATTCATTGCGTCTTGGGCTGAACCGAGTGGATAGGGAAAGGGGAAGGGAGAAGGAATTCAGGGATGATGAGAGATGAGAAAGTGAGAAATGGAGAAAGTGCAGAGAAGAGGAGAGGGAGAAAAGAGAGGAGATATAGTAAGAGAGATATGGAGACAGTAAGAGGGGAGATATGAAGAAGGAGAGGAGAGAGAGAGCAAGGAAAGTTGGGAAGGAGAGGACAGATGGAGAGCGGTATGGAGGAAAACTGTGTGTGTGTGTGTGTGTGTGTGTGTGTGTGTGTGTGTGTGCAGAGAGAGAGAGAGAGAGAGAGAGAGAGAGAGAGAGAGAGAGAGAGAGAGAGAGATCTGGAAAGCGAAAGTCACTACTGACTGATGTTCATATTCTTGGTTGCATATGAGGCATCGTACCACATCTTTCTGAACATATTTAGCATATTACACTTACTCCTCTTCGGTTCATCCATGATCTGAGCTGCAAGTCCCATCCAGTCATACACGGTGATTTCACCCTCGACATATCCACCCGCTATTCCTAGCGTCCATCACACCTGTTAATAAACCAGTCATGAGACGAGGCTGTGGCACACGTGATTTGTCAGCTATAATTTTCGACTGAGGTAAAAGAGTTCTTGGTTCTTGGCGCATCAGACCCTTAATTTCCACATCTTTCGCCGGCCAATATCTTTCACAGGGAAATATACCCTAATGTATGGAATAAATTCATATGGCATCGTTCGAAACAAAAGTGAATAGATCTTACATTAAAAACAATATATATCCAGGCCTTCTTGTCTTGTTACCTGTGTGTGTGTGTGTGTGTGTGTGTGTGTGTGTGTGTAAATGCAGAAAAAGGACAAAGGTTTTGTGTATGCAGTGGGTGGGTCGGGGCTTCAAGAGATGGCAGTTCCGGGATGCGGCACATCAGAGGCTGCTGCCGGCAAGGTCTCTCAAGTCTTTTTCGTGGCAGGGAAGGATTTTTATTATAATATGATGATGATACACAATATATTAAACATTACATATGAATACTTAGGCACATTGCACATGTCTGCTACATACGAGTATGTCTGTGCCACAGCTTCTGTCTTGTCTGTCATGACACAAAGCAAGTGGGATGGTTATGCATCAAAACACTTTCTCTTACAGCAGTGTCCTTACCAGATAATACACTATGAGCACTTAACTGCACTGGTTGGTCTCAGATCACTACTGCCAAGAAAATAATTCTACGACTTATGCAGCGAAGTGGCTTATGGTGCATCATTTAAATATCTAGGGCAGCTCACATCCCACATATTTGTAGATCTGCTGTATCTGGAGTAGCCTCTGAAGTAACCCAATTTTTGTGTTTTGCTCTGCAGCCCGACCACATGCAAAGGTTGGAGTAAAGGCGGCACAAGGAGAGGAGAAGGATGTACGAGGACAAGGGGTGTAAGGAGAGGAGGGCGTGAAAAGGAGGGTAGGAGGGGATAATGGAGAGCAGGAAAGTATAAGGAAGGGCAGGGGGTGTCAGGAAGGGGACCAGGGAATATATGGGAGAAGAGGGACGGTGTAAGTGGAGACAGGGATGATGTAAAGGGGAAGGAGGATGCAAGGAAGTGGGGGGATGGGATGTAAGGTGGGCAGAGAGGTGGAAGGGAGGACAGCGCCAGTATAAAGGAGGGGAGTTTCGTAAGATCAGAAGGATGTAGGGTTGGGTGGATGTAAGGACAAGAGGGTGTTAAGGGACAGAAGGGTGCAAGGGGGGGGGAGCAGGGAGGAGGGGGGCAAAAGTAGGTCCTATAGCAGTTGTAGAATATTCCATTCCAGGCTGAGAGAGATCGGAAGTCCCTCCAGCGATAACCTCGTCGATTGCCCTTTGATGAAAAATACGGTAAATTGCGTGGCGGCGTGCAGGAGAGAGCTAACGTGTGTGTGTGTGTGTGTGTGTGTCTGAGAGAGAGAGAGAGAGAGAGTTTAATTTCCTCATTGACCCCTCTCTCTCTCTCTCACACACACACACACACACACACACACACACACACACACACACACACACACACACACACACACACACACACACACACACACACACACACACACACACACACACACACACACACACACACACACACACACACACACACACACACACACACACACACACACACACACACACACACACACACACACACACACACACACACACACACACACACACACACACACACACACACACACACACACACACACACACACACACACACACACACACACACACACACACACACACACACACACACACACACACACACACACACACACACACACACACACACACACACACACACACACACACACACACACACACACACACACACACACACACACACACACACACACACACACACACACACACACACACACACACACACACACACACACACACACACACACACACACACACACACACACACACACACACACACACACACACACACACACACACACACACACACACACACACACACACACACACACACACACACACACACTTAACTTGTTCCTGTTCTGTCACAATCTCCGACCCTCAAAAGAGTTTTCCCTCTTCCTTTCACGTCTCTTTTTTCTTTTCCATTTTCTCTTCTTCATTTATGTTTGTTTTTCTCGTATTCCTTTCATTTTTTTATTTTTTTATTTTCCCCCATATGTTTCGGTAATTCCACTATGCTTATTCATTCCACTTGCCTTTTCTGTTACATCTCTCACACCACACTGTACCACACCAAAACAAAAGAGAGCCAATTCAAGATCCGTTCATTTCGAGATGCCTCGACACACTGCGTTTGAAAGACTGTAGATCATAGGAAGTAGGAAATACAGACAGAGGGAAACAGTTCCAGAGTTGACCTGTTTCATAAATGAAGGACCGGGAGTAACGATTAACTCTTGCATTAGAGAGCTGGACAGAAAAGGGATGAGAGTTTGTTGCTAGACGGGTGCTACACGCCCGTCGTAGAGGTGGAGGGATGCAAGCAGACAGTTCAGAGGAGCAATGACCATTGAAGTAGCGATAGAAAAGAGATAAAGATGCAACAGTGCGGCGAAGAGACAGAGGTTGATGGAAGCCAGTAAGAGGAGGTGAGTTAATGAGACGGAAAGCTTTAGACTCCACCCTTTGTTGTGTTTACCAGTTTATCGTGTATTTTTGTGTGTGCATGGTTACCAGTTTATTCTTTTAAAGTAATTACAACCGGAGTGTTGTATGATATTTTTTGTGATAGCATGTTGTGTTGAACGTCAGAGAGGGGTAGTTCAGTGGTTAGAGTGGTTGATCAGTTGCTATCCTAGGCAAGGTAGTGGTTCAGGAGTGAAGGTACGGGCAGGCAACTGGTGAGCGGCCTGGTGACTGGACTTGCTGTGAGAGGATATTGGTTTTCTGTTGTTGTGTAAAAGAAAAATTTGTGAAGTGAAATGTAGAGACAGTGCTGAGAGATGGAGGGAGGGGGTTGGAATGAGGGAGAGGGAAGAGAAACAGGAGAGAAGGATGATGGAAGGGAAGAGGGAGAAAAGGTGAGTGAGAATAGCAAGTAGTCTTCCTTTTGATGCCTTGTATGCGAGTATGTGAACCCGTGACAGAGCGTTAATGGTGATAAGTAGTTTTCAGGTTCTTATGATTCACTGCCAGCAAAATAAAATCGTGTTATAAAATACTGAGTTAGTCCGACCATGAGGGGGTTAAAGCCGTGAAGAATGCGTACAATGCGTCTTCGTTAACGTCAGGGAAGCGACAAATTTCTTTGACATTTCTCTCTCGGTGACAACACCAATCTTTGGACCACTGAGAGAGAGAGAGAGATAGTAGCGGTGGAAGTAAAGAAAAGGGGGTGGGGGCAAAGATATGGGTGGAAAATGGATTATGGGTGGAAGTGGGAGGGCATGAGTGACCCAAAGGAAATTGATCATGTACAATAATAATAATTTAAATATAATGATGGTTTATTTCAATGTTTTCTCCCGCAAAAACAACAAGAACAAGAACAGGACAAGCTCGCATTAGTCACCTATCCATGGCACCTTAAAAAATATATATATCACCTAAGAGACTAATCTAACCATGCCGAACCTAACCTTATTTAACCCAGCCTAACATAGCATAATCTGAACTAGCATGTGCGCCTAACCTCATATAACATAGCAGTAAATCTAAACAAATATATCATCAGCCTACTCTAACATAATCTACCGTAAACTATAATCAGCTTAACCTAACCTAACCTGATATAAGCTATCTTATCCCGGGAACGATATTTAAGAGTTTGACTTCAGACTAAGAGACTGGATATAGAGGCTGCTAGAGATCGAGCAGCGTTGTGAGCCGACATTAGATCATCAAGGTCATCGCCTGTAAGGATGTTGTAACCTTTCTAAATGAACGAACGAACGAAAAATCCTCTTGAGCTAACCAATTTTAAAACCTCCCTTTCCTCCCCTTCCTCAGTGTTCATATGGCAATAATTCCCTAAATATTCTTGTTTTCCCGTCGCAGTGCCAGATTATTGCAAGAGGATTCTCTCTCTCTCTCTCTCTCTCTCTCTCTCTCTCTCTCTCTCTCTCTCTCTCTTCCTACCACTCACCACTGTCCCACAACTCTTCCCCATCTTTCCTACTCCCTCCCCATCCTCTCGACTATCCTAATCCCCTTTCCCCTCCCCCCATTCTATCCTCTCCTTCCCTCCCCCTTCCCACTCGTTCCTACCCCCTCCCCTTTCTGTCGTCTGTCCCAGTCCCCTATCCTTTCTTATTCTTGCCCTCCCTCTCATCTTCTTCCTTCTCCCCTCTTTGCTATTCTCCCTCATCTTTCCTCCTTCTCCCCTTCACTATCCCTCTCTTCTGTCTCCTCCCTCCCCCTCATTCCACCTCTTTTTCTTCTCCATCTCTCATCGCTGTCTCCACATTATAACTTTGGACAAAACTGCCAGCCAATTGCATTTTCAGATTTATCTCGTTTGATATTAGATTTCGAGAACTTGTAGAAGGCGTTGGTTGTGGTGATAGTGGTGGTGAAGGTAGTGATGGTACTTGTGGTGATAGTGGTGAAGTTAGTGATGCAGTTGTGGTGGTGATGAAGGTAGCGGTGGTACTTGTGGTAGTGATGAAGGTAGCGGTGGTACTTGTGGTAGTGATGAAGGTAGTGGCGAAGGTAATACTGTATTGGTAGTTGTGGTGATGATGGTGAAGGTAGCGATGTAGTTGTGGTGGTATTGAAGGTAGTGATGTGGTTGTGGTGGTGGTGAAGGCAGTGATGGCAGTTGTGGTGGTGGTGAAAGTAAGATTGGTAGTTGTGGTGGTTGTGAAGGTAGGATTGGTAGTTATGGTGGTGAATATCATTGTTTAGAGATAACAGGAACAATGTACTGTATATCCTTTGTGAATAGTATCGCCTAGAAATAACAAGAATAAGAGTAAAGCTTATGTCCTCGTGCTGAAGTAGTCACGAAGCTCAGTTTCATGGGTTCATCTACTGTACATAATAAAGTCATTAAAACCATTAATAACTACTAACATCGCCAGTACGGTGACGATTTTCATTCCATTCTTGACTCTTGATATTAAAATTCGGATCTTTTTGTTCTATTTTGAGAGTCCCTTTGAGCTGCAGGGGTTAAATAAACACTAGCCATCATTAACACATTCACAAAGCCTGTAGTGGATAGCTATAGCCTTCATTAACCCCTTTGCAAAATAAAATAGCCTAGTTTGGTAGTAGCACGAATGATGATGACGACATTTTACGTTATTCTTTATCTATGTCACAAAAGACTTTGTAACTTCTTTGTAGTGATGTTTTATATATATTTGACTTGTGGACGAACGGTTGTTATAAGTGAGTAGCTTTGTAAGTGGATAATCTTGGTTCCCTTTTGTCATGCAATGACAGGAGAGGTAAAGATTACTATGGGACTATTTTTATTTGTCTTGGAAATATTAACAAAGTCTCACACACGAGTGAAGTATAAGTAGAGTCCCGCCTGCTACCTCCTGTCTCGCTCTCTCTCTCTCTCTCTCTCTCTCTCTCTCTCTCTCTCTCTTCCATGTTGCTAAGCCCTTCTCCCTACTACTTGCCTGTTCTATGGTCTGTCTCCTTCTGCCTCTGCTTCCTAAATTCTGGTGTAGCAGGGGTCGTGTCACGTGTGTTACACTGTGGGTGGAAAGTTCTAGAAGCCTGTGTGTGAGTATGTGTGTATGGTCACGAGGCGCTGTCGTGTGCCTATAAAGCATTCCTTGAGTTAAGAGTGTGTAAGCATGTTTAGCACTGCTCGATTCTCGCAGACACAATACCTTCTTATCATCTGACTTCCTGCATCTATCTGTCTCTCTGTCTATCTGTTTATCTATTATGATTTGTAATTATAATATGGAGTCCTAACATATGCTCGGCCGCGCCGCTGAATGTCCTCCGACAGCAATCATCATTGACATATGCTAATCTATTAGTACATAATATTGATTATAATATTGTATACATGTAATATTCATAGTAAATTGCAATGATCTAGTAATATTACATTTTAAACAAGTTGTATACATAATTGAACAAATGCAATGGTTGTTGTATGACATTTTGTAAGGTGTATGTATAACAGACATACGCATATAATTGTGCAATGGTAATACTGCTAGGTTATTACATTACATATTAAGTTATCCCTTTAGTAATGTCTAAAATTTCACCTAACTTGTAAGATGATTCTGGTAATACAGAATTGTGGTATAATTGTATGACTTTACATAATATTGTAGTAATATTGTGGTAATACATAATTGTAACATGTTATGAATTGTTACATAATATTGTGGTAATGCATAATTGTGTTGGCCTTATAATTGTAGTTACATTTTGTTAATGCAACTGTTACATACTTGTCTTGGCCCTATAATTGTAGTTAAAGTTACATAAAAGTTACGTCTTGTTAATGCAACTGTTACATAATTGTTACATATTGTTTGTAGTTACATAATTGTAGTTAAAGTTACATAAAAGTTACATCTTGTTAATGCGACTGTTACATAATTGTTACATATTTTTTGTAGTTACATAATTGTAGTTAAAGTTACATAAAAGTTACATCTTGTTAATGCAACTGTTACATAATTGTTACATATTGTTTGTAGTTACATAATTGTAATAATTGCAGTCCTGACAATGAGTCCGGTCATGCTGCGGTCGATGATATGATGTGCCCTGCCACTAGCTTGTGGGTACAACAATTTGCTTTTTTGTTTGTAGTTTATGTGGTATTTTGGCTATTGTAGTAACACTTACACTTATTTTCATTTGTTTGTTATGTGATCTTACTCTATTTCTTTTTCTTTTTTTTTTCTTTTTTTTTTTTGAATGTATTGATTTTCTATAGTTTGTTTTTCTTCGTTTGTCTACGCTTTTTCT
Source organism: Coenobita brevimanus (assembly GCF_032717465.1). Lineage (NCBI taxonomy): Eukaryota > Metazoa > Arthropoda > Malacostraca > Decapoda > Coenobitidae > Coenobita > Coenobita brevimanus. The sequence continues at coordinate 34,316,577 of NC_136954.1, forward strand.
GTGTTGTTCATGGTTGCATAATTGCTGGCTAATTTCCTAGGGACCCTTTTTTAAGGTTTAGTTTATATTGCACAGATATTACTGAAAATGATATTATATAGTCCCATATTTTGTTATTTTATATAAAAAAAATATATACACTATATACAGTATTGACTACTGTATATACACTGACTTGTTGTTCACTTGTACCTATCGTGGGCAATATATGTGTCAGCACTGTGTGGAAATCTTTGTCTTCACGATTGTGTTGAAGATGTTCATTCTTGCTAACGTCATTTGTGTTGGCCATTTTTTTTTTCTGGTTTTCCTTGTAACATAATTTATCTGTTTCCACTAGGTAGCTTTAATTAATAAATGTTTAATACAGTTCTTTTAATCGCTCACTGAGCAGCTGTGATAGTATATTTTCTTTATTACTTTGTGGATGTAATAATGTATAGCTGTATGTATGAAACACGTATTTTATGTAGGTATAAATGGTAACACTCGTTGGTAGTAAATAACTGTTATAATAAATTAATGAATATATACAGCATAGAATATTTATTGTTGGTGCAAGTATTTAATGATTGAATTATGATGATAATTGAAGTAGGTATATGAATTTAAGTTGTAATTATACAGCAGGTTTTATATGTTTGTGCAAAATGTGTTGTCTGTCACTGTGTATCGTATGAATGAAGTAACTATGTAACTCACTAATTTTTTACCGTGGTGGGAATGGTGTGAGTGGTGTTGCACGTGGTGATAGCGTTGTTCTTCACGGGTTGATTGACATGTTGTGGGGTGTCAGACACACGGCTTGGCGTCGTTTCGGCACACGTATGGTGACGTCGACTTCCCACACTGGTAGCTGTGGTGAGTAAATGAGTAGCGATGAATAACTTGAGTGAAGATGAGTGAGTAAGATGAGTTATGAATATGGACTTGGTATTTGCTTCATCGTCTTGACCTCTTCACTCCTGCGTCAGCGGTGGGGGTTGGGTGGATGTAGCAGAGAGAGGAGGGTGAGGTCTGGTGGTTGTGAGTTGTGAGTCGTATCTCACTCTTCGTTGGTTTGTTTTGTTTTTTCTTTCTTGATGTATTCTCGGTCCCTTTTTCTTGTGATTTACTCGTTGTAGGATGAAGACTGCCGCTACTTGTAGGAGCGTGTAGAAGATTATACAGACGACTCGTAGAGTTGTTACTTGTAGTTGATTGTAGATTGTTGTAGTTCGTTGGTTCGTCGTAGAAATTGCAAGATTGTTTGTATCAGTACTTTGTTAAATTACTGGCAAGGCGTCCTGTGACCTCTTCACCTCTACATCAGCATGATGACTGGGGAGACGGAGGGGGCTGGTTGGAGAGAATACTGTCAGGAGCTGGTTGTGAGTTGTTGGCTGTGAGAGGTATTTTTTTGTTTTCAATCTTGATATTTTGTAGGAATTCACTGTTGATTCGTAGACGAGGTTCGTATACATTTGCTGCTACCAAATGTCACAAAAGACTGTAACTTCTTTGTAGTGATGTTTTATATATATTTGACTTGTGGACGAGCGGTTGTTATAAGTGAGTAGCTTTGTAGTGGGTAATCTTGGTTGCTTTTTGTCATGCAATGACAGTAGAGGTAAAGATTAGTATAGGACTATTTTTATTTGTCTTGGAAATATTAACAAAGTCTCACACACGAGTGAAGTATAAGTAGAGTCCCGCCTGCTACCTCCTGTCTTGCTCTCTCTCTCTCTCTTCCATGTTGCTAAGCCCTTCTCCCTACTACTTGCCTGTTCTATGGTCTGTCTCCTTCTGCCTCTGCTTCCTAAATTCTGGTGTAGCAGGGGTCGTGTCACGTGTGTTACACTGTGGTTGGAAAGTTCTAGAAGCCTGTGTGTGAGTATGTGTGTATGGTCACGAGGCACTGTCGTGTGCCTATAAAGCATTCCTTGAGTTAAGAGTGTGTAAGCATGTTTAGCACTGCTCAATTCTCGCAGACACAATACCTTCTCATCATCTGACTTCCTGCTTCTATCTGTCTCTCTGTCTATCTATTTATCTATTTATCTATTATGATTTGTAATTATAATATGGAGTCCTAACATCACACGATTTTCTTCAGCGTAGGATTAGTTACACGCATTAAAGGAGTTGTGTGAAGGCTGCGTCTACCCTCTCCGTTTCCAAAAGTCTCCTTGTTGTAGTAGCAGGATTAAAAATCAACCCTGCATCATTTGATTGAAGGGGTCGCGACATCACCACGTTGACATAATTCATTTTTATCGGTGCTCCCTCCAAATGGTTTTATTCAAATTAAAGACTACTTTTCAAACACGAAGGGCTAGACAGCTTTAATTAATCCCATCGCTACAGAAAATTCTTCATAGCTTGAATAATATCGTCTCCAGATAACAAGAATAAAAGGAAATTTGATCATAGGAGTTAAGAAGCTCACGTTAATGGTGTTCATTTGCATAATTAAGTCAGTATGGCCATTTATGATCATTATAAATATCCAGTTCATCATAAATTGGGCTTAGACGCAGTCTAGGGGATTAGGAGCTGACGTGGCACACGAAATACAGTATAAAGGTTAATGGTGTGGTGGTAGTAGCAGCAGTGGTGGTGGTAGCAGTAGTAGTGGTGGTCGGCAGGCGTTGCGGTGTGTGTGTGTGTGTGTGTGTGTGTGTGTGTGTGAACAAAAAGTCTTGTAAATTTGGAGCACATTTGGCATATACGCTGAATAATGGACTGGAAAGAGGCGATGATGAGTGCAGATCCATGGAAGGTCAACGCTATACGAAGTGGAAGGGCTTGCTGTAGCTTTCATTAACCAAGTCACTAAAAGAGTTGTCCCATAAGCTGAACAAAATCGTCTGGAGGTAGATATAAGCTTGCATTAAAAATCTGAAATTAACACGTTGATTGTACTGACTTCCTTTTGCAGATGTTCTTATTCTCATCTTAGGGGCGTCTTGTACTACTGATGTTCTTATTCT
>NC_136954.1:34324548-34412048 GCF_032717465.1 Coenobita brevimanus
ACCGACTATGCACAGGATCAGCCCTTTGTTCCTGTCTTCTCCCCAGTCAGCTCATCCTGGCTCCCCTCGCTGCCCTCTGCAGCCAGAGATGAGCCGCCCTTTGTGCAGTTCAACCTTCTTTGAACTGGATGGAAGTTGGCATAGGTGTGGACATGTAATCAGGGCTTCACTCTTATACTGAAGGACACCATTCTAGGGTTGCAGGTCCACCCTGCCTGCGGAGTAGCTTGTGCTAATGACTTCCATTGCAGCCCTACTTGTTCCTCCGTAGCTGCCCTGGAGGGCCTCTCTAATGCTTCCCCTGCCCTTCCTCTCTCCCTTCGGGGATGAGCGATCCGGCTTTCCCTACTGGGGCTCTGTCACTGGGAGCATCTGTCATGTTGGTGCAATGTACATTCATGTTCATCTCCTCAGGCACCAAAGTCGGGTAGCAGCGGCCCCTACTCAGGGGAGAAATTGCTTGGTTACCTTCCTTGGTTCCTGACGGACCGTTCCTCTCACCCGACCTTTCTCCCTGTGGGGATGAGTGATGCGTTACCTCTTCTTAGGGACTTGTCATGAAGAACTATGGCCCCATCCCTGGGTGACGAACCCCGGGTTGTCCCCTTTGGGCCACAGAGAGGAGGGTTGCACAGAATCGCCTTCTCCCTCACCTTCCTCTTCTATCTGCCCTCTCCCCCTCTTAGGTAGAGAGTTTCTCCCTCGCCGGACCCGTTGGCTGCTATTTCTTATGGGAGTAAGGTTCTTTCCTAACCTTGGGGGTTCGCACAGATCTACCTGGAGATCCTTAGAGGCTGATCCCTTGGGATGAAGGAGGGCTTGGCATTACCTTCAGTGAGGAGCTAACTATTAATTGAACGTATCCAAGGGAGGCACGCGTGATAGGAGAGGGCAACCTGAGATCAGCTGACCGAACCAGGTGTTACTTGTATTCCAGAACCATGACATGGTAGAGTACCGCCGAGCAATAGGACACCTGAGGGGCAGAGAAATGTTACCAGGGGTCCAGGGCGGCTTGTTCGTGACATACCCACGACAAGAAACATCAGGGGAAAGGAGGGATCTGGAGAGGGAAGGGGAGGGGAACAGTGAGGGATCCAGACTGGATATGAGGAGGACTTTCAGGATTCCAGTGTGTACGTCATGGTGACGAGTTGAGTGAGCGAGAAGGGAGATCATATATATATATATATATATATATACTGACCAGAGACAACGAGAGAAGGAAGGATAGATGGTTGAGTGTGTGGGTGTATATTGTGTGTTGATGTTGGAAGGAAGGAGGGTGGTGTGTGAGGGAGGGAGGGTGTGGGGGAGGAAGTGACGGTTAGTGGGGTGTAGGAGAACCAGGCAGGATGGTGTATGAGGTAGAGAAGAAGAGTATGAGGGAGGGATGGAGGGTGATGAGTAAAGAGAGGAGGGAGGTGGGGTGTGCACGGGAGGATGAGTGACTGAGGTGGAAAAGAGAGAGGGTGGGATGTGAGGTAGTATAGGGTGGAGAGTAAGGAAGGAGGGGAGGGAGTGTGAAGTATGAGGGTGGTAGGGTATGGTGCAAGGCAGGGTAGAATACGAGGGAGATAAGGTAAGATACAAGGGAGGGCGGGTTGGTGGAGTATAAGTGCGATAGGGTAAGGTCCAAGGGAAGTAAGGGGGATTGGGAGTGCAGGAGGCTACAGTGTGAAGGAGAGTGTGTGAAGCGTGACGTATGGCAAGAAGGGTGTTTGGGTGGGGGGATGGAAACAAGGCCTGATTCTACTCGGTGTGATGAAAGACAGTCGCATCCACCACTTCTGTTTACGTCGGTGTCGGATCCCTGTCAAATCAATCTTTGCGAGAGTATGGAATCCTGTTTCTCCTCCAGAGTTAGATTGCCCGCCTGCCGAGGATGTGCGGGGGGGCATAAGATTACATAGGTGAGGTCAACAGGTCAAGAGCCAAGGCGTCGTTGACCTGTTGTTTTGGAGAAAAGTAGATCAAAAGTCAAGGTCACAGGGTAAGGTAAAATTAAATTTTTTATCCGATTTAGACCAATCATGGTGGAAAGGTTGAGGGTAAAACAAGAACGAATCGATTCTGAGAATACTCGGTCAGATGCCAAGGCCACAGAGGAAAATCAAAGTTCGACAGTTATGTATCAGGCGTGAACAAAAATGAACTAAAACAGCCTTGTTCTGATTAGAATCAAACTTGATGGAGTGGCTGAAAGTCAGCCAAGGGGTTGAGCTATTGCTTTTGAGAACAAAAACTTAAAGAAGATGACGACATGTCAAAGTCAGCAGAAAGAGTTTTCGTTCGATTTAGACCAAACTTTGTGGATAGATTCCGGGTAAGCCAAAGATGAGGGTATTCAACATCGAGAAGAGCCAGTTTAGAATCAGGGTCACTGTGTATTGTCGCAGTTCTCCTGTATGTGTAGTAGTGAACTAGCATTTACTGCTGTTTGCATATGTTGTCCTGAGTACAATAGTTTTTATTTTTCCTTACTGAAGGAGAGGTGGGTGGGGATAAGGGTTCATTTTTCTTATCTTTTTTTTTTGAACGAGGACTTCTTTAATAATTATACCTGTAACACCTTACTTTGGTCAGTAACTCTCTCTCTCTCTCTCTCTCTCACACACACACACACACACACACACACACACACACACACACACACACACACACACACACACACACACACACACACACACACACACACCAGTAATAAACAAACTCAGACCTTACCTACACCTGCCCAGACCCATCCCCAATAATGATATAACAATTTAAGTTCCTCACCGTGCCAGCATAGGAGGACAGAGCGCTAATGCTGGTATAATCAGGCAGCGGCGGCGACACCAGCACCAAACTGATCAGGCCCGCTGCTGAACATGTGCGTAAATCGTGGAAGAAACTATATAGCTAATTAATGAAGCCAAATCCAGGTAGGCAGGTGGGCTTGCCTTGTATGGAGGGGTTGGATTAGAGGAGTTTTTTTTTTTTTCCTGTGGTCTAAGGGAAGGAGGGTATTAGGGGATGAAAGGAAGAGTTATTTAATTTTTCGGGGTTGAGGGTGATGGGGTTTTACGGGCTTAAAAATTTTCTGGGATTGAAGGGAAGAGGTTTCTGGGTTTAAAGAGGGGGGGGGGGAGTAGTGGAGTGTAGGGGGATTTTGTTTCTTGGGTTAAAGGGGGGGATTTGGGGGGGAGTTTAAATGGGAAGGATGTGTTTTCTAGAACTGTCTGCTTACATCTCTCCTCCGTCACGGCGGGGTAGTAAGCCCTCTCGTCTTTTCTGTCCAGCTCTCTAATGCAAGAGTTAACCAGTATTTCTAGTCCTCATGTATGAAGCAAGTCAACTCTGGAATGTCTTCCGCAGTCTCTATTTTGCTCTGCATATGACCCCCAGTCTTCCATACGCAATGTTTTCAGTTACCTGGAACGGACCTTGAAATTGGGCCCCCTACTTTTTTTTAGAACAAATTTGTGGGCTTCTAGCCCTTGGTTCTTTCTTCTCCCCCCCCAAAAAAAAAAGAAAAAAAAAACTCAAATCCAGATTCTGTCGTCTGGAGGTTGCAAGAATTAGCCAATAAAAGACGCCATGGCAGTAAAAGTCTTAGCGATGCTATAATTCACCGTACTTTTTACCCCTTACTGGAGCCACTCTGGAACCTCGGGAATGTGGAAGAAAGTGTGGCTTCATTTCTCACCCTGCAGGGGAATTTCGTACCTCGAACTCCAGCCACTTCCTGCCCGCTAAAGGATTACCAATAACTGCTTCCTTTATACTTACGGCTTTAACTGCCTCGTAACTAGTGAGGGAGCACTATTGGAATTGGGGGAATATGCACTCCAGAATTTTTATTCGGTGGTGGGGCGGTAATGATGGTGGTGGTGGACGGCCAGACAAACAGCAGATGGAAGTTACGGGGCTTGGTTCATACCCCAGAGTTCACAGCCACACCTACACTGCTATACCTACACCCATGAGGCGACCATCATCCCCTCACTTGATGCAGTGCTGCCTACCTCTTCTTTCAACTTTATCATTATTTCTCCGTCTGTCGTCCTCGTTTCCTATTTCTCCCTCTCCTTTCTGTCACTATTCACTAATCTTCTTTCAAATTCAGGCTGCCTTACACTGATTGACAAGCCTAGTGGTTTCCTTTAACCCAGGAAACTATTTACAACGCTGGGCGGTAATCATATAACCAGATAATGGAGCGATGTTGAGCCTGCTAAGGCGCCCGTGCCCAACACCTACACATTAGCTACACTTACACTCATATCATCACCATAAATAAAGTCATTCACACGTACTTCTATATCCTTCAATGGCGCCAAACCACCCTCACCCACACCCATGCCTACTTACCCACCTGGGCCATACCACTCATATCCACACACACAACTACGGTGCATTCACACCCGCCCTCGTCCCACACCCTTACACAAACCCACATCATCACGCCACATAACCACACACACCCGCACTCGTCACACCACTCTTACCTACACACACACACACACACACACACACACACACACACACACACGCACACACACACACACACACACACACACACACACACACACACACACACACACACACACACACACACACACACACACACACACACACACACGCACGCACGCACCACACACACACACACACACACACACACACACACACACACACACACACACACACACACACACACACACACACACACACACACACACACACGAGCCCATCTTCACTCCGGTTGTAAGGGCAATGCAATTATCACATTGTAAGAAATTACTACAGAGGAAAAAGTCTTCCCAATTGCAGGCAAGAGGAGAGTGGGTTATTAACAAACCCTCCAGTAAATGATGGTTATGCCTCAGTACACTTCAATATTTCTTCGTAATTTTTAAAGCAAGGGAGCGTCGGTCTGTTTATCGGTGAGGTATTGTTCTATTTTAGGCGGCATTATAGGCCCCAGAACACCCTTTTTTCTTAGCAATACATTACATCCACGCACGGCAAGCAGGACCAAGTGTAATGCAAGGTAAAGAGAATATGAGAGGTTGGTTCACCGTCCTCGGCTCGCACAGAGGGTGTGACGTCAAGGATAATGAGAGAGAAAGAGAGAGTGGGAGCGTGAAAGAACACGAATGTTAAGGTATACCAATGTAAACTGACGATTTCCGGATCAATTAGTAGGTGTTTAGTGTTGCTATACTCTCAACCAGTGATCTCTGTCAATATTTTCAGTTGTTTTTTTCATAATCAGCTAGCTTACAGGCATCTGTGACGTCGGATCTGTCTCTATGACCCTGTATACGACATTCCTATATTCTCTGAAAACGGATAGTTCTTAAAGACATATTTTATAATATCTCAAAAACATAGCATTAACCTTTTCATTGCTCTACATGCAGTTTAGAATGTAAATAAAAGTAATCCATATAGGCCAGGGAGCTCATATCACAGGGCAGGTAGGTGAGTGACTGGCCTGACTACCAAAAACCCTCAGTCTGGATTATCTATGATGTCATGACAGACCGAGACACGTTTTTGCTCCCCGCCCCGCCGGTGTGAAACTACCTTATATTCTCTTTACCTTGGGTGTAATGTTCTATTTTGTTTTACTCGCTGTGTGTGTGTGTGTGTGTGTGTGTGTGTGTGTGTGTGTGTGTGTGTGTGTGTGTGTGTGTGTGTGTGTGTGTGTGAACAAATAACTGGGTCAGTGTTACCTGATTTTAATCAAACCTGGTGAGGGTAAGACACGAACAAAGGGTTTAGATTTTGAGAACCATCACTTAAAGGTCAACGTCAAAGGGCAAGGCCAAATTTTACCATGTGTGTCTGTGTGTGAACAAAATAAAATAATTTCAATTTGATTTGAACTTAACTTTGAGGGAAGGTTTAGGGTTCATAAGATGGGTTTAGCTATTGTTTTTGGGAACGATAGGTCAAAGGTCAAGGTCACATGGCAAGATCGACTTTTTCATTTTTTATCCGACTGTGAGCAAACTCTGGGGCAGAGTTCAAGGTAAGGTAAAAATAAAGGGAAATGAATTTGAGAACAATCATTCAAATACCAAGGTCACAAAGAAAAGTCAAAGGTCGCAGTCACAGGGCAAGATAAACTCGAACAGTTTAGATCTCATTTTCACCATGATGTGGAAGTGTTAAGGGTCAGGCAAGGATGAAGTGCTTTTGTTTTTTTAGGGTACTGTAATTAGTCGTGGATCAAGAACACAGGGTAAAGTTAGGTGTTCGGCCATTAGACCAACTGGGGACGTGGGTGTTCCACCCTCTGATGCTCCCTCATGATTGCCATACTACGTATGAGATATTTCTAGTATGTTATATATATATCGAAGCATTTTCTTGTGTGCTGTTCATATTGATTGAATATCGACATTATTTACACCAGTAACACAGAAGACGATATTGAAATGCTCCTTGCAAATAGTGAATAGATTTTAAAAAAGCCTCAAAGGCACTTGTAATATGACCCTCATTGTTTGGTAACTTTTCTGCTCCGTTACACACTCACGCTAATTGCGCCACCAACACAGTTATGCACAGCCCCAACCCAAGCTTAATTTCTCGCATTGTTTACAACCGATAACGTCCCTGGGAGCCATCACGCCACTCACAGGAGGGGGAGTGGGGAGGGTTTGGCGGATGGGGAGTGCTGAGGACTGCATCTCTTATCAGGGTGTTTGTTGAGGGGTGGCATGTGTTATCTGGGGGTGTGTTGAGGGGTGGCATGTGTTATCTGGGGGTGTGTTGAGGGATGGCATGTGTTATCTGGGATGTGTTGAGGGGTGGCGTGTGTTATCTGGGGGTGTGTTGAGGGGTGGCTTATGTTATCTGGAATGTGTTGAGGGGTGGCATGTGTTATCTTGGGGTGTGTTGTGGGGTGGCATGTGTTATCTGGGGGTTTGTTGTGGGGTGGCATGTGTTATCTGGGGGTGTGTTGAGGGGTGGCATGTGTTATCTAGGGGTGTGTTGAGGGGTGGCAAGTGTTATCTGGGGGTGTGTTGAGGGGTGGCGTGTGTTATCTCGGGTAGTTTTGAGGCCTGACATTTCTTCTATTTGGGGTGCTGAGAAATCATGAACTATTAGTGGAAAACTCACTGTGTACCGCTCAGTTAACCGTTTCTCTCTCCATTTCGGTGGTATACTTTTCAAAACATTCGTCACTGTTTCAAAAGTGACCGATCTAATGCACGTCATTGAGTGCTCTACTGAGCAATATTATTGTTTCTTTATTGTTCGCCCCTGCTTGCCTCAGCCGTTAGCCACGCCTTTTTCCGCTGGCCAGTCCATTACCCATACATCGTATTTGAATTCAGTCAAATGTCTGCCGTGACGGAGTGAGGTTCTGTGCTCCAGCAGTGAGAGGTCAGCTAGCACCCAGGCTCCTCTAGACTACAGTTCTCCAGGCTCCCACCCTTCGTTGGTGATACACTGCATTCATTGACCAGTATTTCCTTTTCGTTTTCCTAGACTTAAGAGTTTAGTTAAGGTGTTTTTCCTAGGCGTAAGAATTTAGCTTTTGAGTGAGTGAGTGAGTGCGATCTCATTAATTTGATTTTGAAATGTAACGTTAAATTTATTTTGTAATCAATAAATTTAAGTTCTTTTTCTTGAGCTTAATGTAATGTAAACTCGTGTTTCATTTCTCCATAATTAAGCTTATTTCCCTTATAGCTTCTAGCTTGCATAAACGTTTTGCCATTCATAACTGGTACTTAGGCCAGTCTTGTTGTATTAAGCTTAAAATCTGTTGTGCCTCCTAGGAGTTAAGCATCAGCAAGAACCTGATATTATTAATAGTATTAGTTATATATTGTCAAGGGTGAAGTAACTTTCTCCAGAGGCTAACAGTACTAATAAACAGCAATTGAGTAATTAGTCTCTGCTGTGTACTGTTGAGAAAGTTTATAAATTCTCATTCTTAGAGAATTGTGCGAAGCAAGCCAGCGTAAAGTAATCATTGCTTGATGTAGCAAGACAATCATTGTCTCAGCTCTTCAATATTATTAAACATTATTGTCATTTAAATAATGTTAGCATTTATTTTAAAAACCCCGTGACAATTGGCGACCTCATTCCAGGATATTAACTCCTAGCTCTAAAGCTATTCACGAGATAATACTCACTCGTTCATATTTAGGTATTTATCATTAAAGTTTATAGGCACAAATTTACTGGTGTTTACCGTTAATTTAGCAAGTGAATTTTTGCTTTATTAATCCATAGAGTACTTAACACTATTTAGTACTTTATTCTTGGTAACGCCAGACGATTTTATTCGCTTCTGGGAAGTCGTCGTACCCTTTGTATTAATTATTGAGTCTTCCTAGTGATTTGCATTTTTGCTTTATTCTTATCCAGTTAACTAGATAAGACTGGTCACCACTAGCTTGTGTCTGTACTCTTTACTTGTGTTTATTAGCATTCGTTTGCGAAGTAGCAGTCAGTACTGAGTCGCTAGTTATTTAAATTGAGCTAGCATCATGGCAGCCAGTGCTTATGTACAGGAAGCCAAAGATATGGGCCTCACAGACCCAGAGAAAATTCAGAGTTACGTTCTCTCACGGTTTAATTACGAGCAAGAACGTGAGAAAGATGCTCGTGAAGAGCGTAGAATCCAATGCGAACACGAGTGAAAACGGCGCGAACACGAACAAAAACAATCCGAGCTCGAGTTAGAACAAGAGTGACAACAACGCGAACACGAGCAAAAACAATGCAAACTCGAGCTAGTACAAGAGCGAGAACAACGTGAATACTAGCGTGAACAACGAGACAGAGAACGAGAACACGAACGTGCCGAGCGAGAAGCACGCGAAAAACACGAATATGAAATGCTGAAGCTCAAGCGAGATTCCTTGGCTTCAGATACATCTGGTGCAGTTGGTCAAAGCTCCACGAGCGTTCTCCCTGCACATGTCCTGGCGACCCCACGCATCAAGCTTCCTTCATACAAGGAAGGCGAGCGAATCGAGCCATACATAGCTCGTTTTGAGGACATGGCAGACATGTAGCAACTGGATGAGGCAGCTAAGCGGCTCCAATTTCTTAGTTTATTTGAGGGCCCTGCCCTCGATATTCTCCACAGAATTCGTGGAGACAATCTCACGTATGAGATGATGAAAGCTGCACTCATTAAGGCATATGGTCTCACAGTAGACGACGCCAAAGTTCAGTTCATGGGAGCTCATCTCCAAGACAAGGAGACAGCTGTTCAGTTCCTCGACCGTCTCACTGCTTACTTAGGTGAGTGGATGGAGAAAGATGAAACTCCTTCCACGCGTGAGGGGATAATTGACCTTATGCTGCGTACACAGCTAGAGAGGTCGTGGCCTGCTGAGCTCATAGCACAGCTTAAGATCTGCCAGGTGAAAGATGCCAGCCAAATGGCAGAAAAGGCTGACGCATTCTTTACTGCATACGAGTATCAAACTCGTAAGCAAAACACCTGGAACAGCAGAAAAGATACTGCCAAGTCTGGGAAGCCGTCTCAGACTGAATCCCAGCAACAAGGCCATTCTCAGAATAATGGCCAAGGTCCAAAACCGCAGTGGAAGGACCAGGGGCAAAACACTCAGAAACCTGAGTGGAAGAGGTACAACAAGTACCCTAACCAGCAGCAGTATCAGCCACGCAACCGACCATCGGGACAAACTTTTTCACCACCAGCTCAAATGAGGCAGGAAGCGAACGCAGCCTTCATTCCTCAGCAGCAGCACGGTGGTCATGTCCCTACCAGTATGGGTACTCCCCCACAGTTCACTAGTCCCACAGTGACAGTGAACTCCCTTCCACAGATGGCCAATGTTCCATCTTCCCAGGCAGTGAGCACAACCCCTCAAGTATATAATTCTCAAGGCACAATGTTTGCCACATCAATTCAGCAGCCTCATGAGTGGCTAGCTGCTTCCTCCACAGGCCCTCCCACAGGTGACAGTACCTTCCTTGTTAAGCCAGGGTTTGTGGGAGGCATTCCCGTGAAGGTCCTGAGAGATAATGATTCCTCAGGTTGCTCTGTTAAGCAGAGTTTAGTTCGGCCTGAGCAGTACACAGGTCGACAGATCCTTGCAAACCTTACTGATGGATCAGTGAGATTGTTTCCTGAGGCATGTATCCAGGTGGCATCTCCATTTTATATTGGTACGACACTTGCAGTTGTCATGCCAGAACCTTTATTTGACCTTATAATAGGCAATATTTTCGGTGTCAAGGATAGTTGCACCGAACATGACGCTACTCAGACTTCGGCTGCGCGGTAATACGAGCCATGGCTGAGGCTCCAGACTGTGTCACCCCAGTGATCATTGAATTGCCGCAAGACCTGATGTGTAGCCAACTTGTTGTACAAGAACAACATTCTGACCCAACACTTGCTGCCGTGCGGAACAAACAAAAGGGTCAAGTGATTAAGTATTCACGGGGAGGTCGAGCCAAGTTCCTTTGCAAACAAGGACGGCTTTACCGTGAGTCACGAACACCCGAGGGCGAGGTTCGACTGCAGTTTGTCGTTCCCGCCAAGTACCGCCTAGCAGTGTTACAATGGGGTCATTGTTCAGGCTCAGGAGGTCACATGGGCAAAAGGAAGACCCAGGGCCGTATCCGAGCCGACTTTTTCTGGCCAGGGATGGGACGAAACATAGATAGTTCTGTGCGTTCCTGCAGTGTGTGTCAAAGTAACACCACTAATCAGGGACATGTCCTTCCTGTGCCATTCATAACCACACCCGTAATCTCTGAGACAGTTGAGAGACAGGGTAGTGGTGAAGTGGGTGCAGACCTGACGTCTCGCCCATTGGCCCCACAGGACACATCATGTCCAGGGCCTGTACATACATATTATGTACTGTAAGTTAAGGGAAGTTTGAGAACTCCACAGAGGCGACTCGAGGCTACGGAAGCCCGAGTTTGCACAGGATTCTCAGCTCCCCAATATTAATATAAGTACCATAGGTTAAGGGGGAAGTTCGAGAGAGAATTCCGCAGAGGCGACTTGAGGCTACGGAAGCCCGAGTTTGCACAAGGATTCTCAGCTCCCCGATATTAATATAAGTACTGTAGGTTAAGGGGGAAGTTCGAGAGAGAATTCCGCAGAGGTGACTCGAGGCTACAGAAGCCCGAGTTTGCACAAGGATTCTCAGCTCCCCGATATTAATGTAAGTACTGTAGGTTAAGGGGGAAGTTCGAGAGAGAACTCCGCAGAGGCGACTCAAGGCTACGGAAGCCCGAGTTTGCACAAGGATTCTCAGCTCCCGATATTAATATAAGTACTGTAGGTTAAGGGGGAAGTTCGAGAGAGAACTCCACAGAGGCGACTCGAGGCTATGGAAGCCCGAGTTTGCACAAGGATTCTCAGCTTCCCGATATTAATATAGGCACTAGGTTAAGGCACAGGTTGAGGACCCGTGTGCAGTTCGAGGCTACGTAAGCCCGAGTTTGCATAGGGATTCTCAACTTGCCGACACTAATCGTGTGCTGTAATTAATGGCGACCTCGAATGTACGAAGCTTAGGCTGTCACTCGTTTTTTTCAGCTAGAGCGTACTTTTCGTAGCATGTACTGATTGCTAGGCAGAAAGAGTAATTGTAACGTAATAAGAATTTTGGTCTCATTGACACTTTTGATGCTCCACCTTAATTGATTTTGCAGGTACAGCAATGGGTGTAGCAGTTTTGCTGCGCGGGCCAGCTGATCGTCTGCCACACGCTGCCGCCTCTTCTCCTCTGCCTTCATCGTCACCATATTATTAATATTACTGTGTCATTTTACACGTAGGTACAGTTACACTACAACTGTCACACTACACCGTGTATTACATACACCACGCTACACAACAATTAATTGTCAGTGTAAATGTAGTGAACTTTCGCTCAGTTTGACCTGAGTACAGGATTTTCACCGTCGTCACGGAGTTTTTTCCCTCAAGCTTGCCTCTATTAACCTAAATACGAGGTTTTTATGCTTATTGGCGATATTGATTTTCTCCTGTAGCAGGATAGCACACACACCACAGTGTGAATCTTGTGTGACTGAGTTAGGAATTATATGTATGTATATTGAAATCTTTTTTTCTGAAGAAAGATTTGATTTTCATGGGGTGTAATGTCCCAAATCAAATTCGCGACATTTTCCTTTTGTGAGAAACCACGAACTATTAGTGGAAAACTCACTGTGTATCGCTCAGTTAACCGTTTCTCTCTCCATTTCGGTGGTATACTTTTCAAAACATTCGTCCCTGTTTCAAAAGTGACCGATCTAATGCACGTCATTGAGTGCTCTACTGAGCAATATTATTGTTTCTTTATTGTTCGCCCCTGCTTGCCTCAGCCGTTAGCCACGCCTTTTTCCGCTGGCCAGTCCATTACCCATACATCATATTTGAATTCAGTCAAATGTCTGCCGTGACGGAGTGAGGTTCTGTGTTCCAGCAGTGAGAGGTCAGCTAGCACCCAGGCTCCACTAGACAACAGTTCTCCAGGCTCCCACCCTTCGTTGGTGATACACGGCATTCATTGACCAGTATTTCCTTTTCGTTTTCCTAGACTTAAGAGTTTAGTTAAGGTGTTTTTCCTAGGTGTAAGAATTTAGCTTTTGAGTGAGTGAGTCAGTGCGATCTCTTTAATTTGATTTTGAAATGTAACGTTAAATTTATTTTGTAATCAATAAATTTAACAGTTCTTTTTCTTGAGCTTAATGTAATGTAAACTCATATTTCATTTCTCCATAATTAAGCTTATTTCCCTTATAGCTCCTAGCTTGCATAAACGTTTTGCCATTCATAACTGGTACTTAGGCCAGTCTTGTTGTATTAAGCTTAAAATCCGTTGTGCCTCCTAGGAGTTAAGCATCAGCAAGAACCTGATATTATTAATGGTAATAGTTATTTATTGTCAGGGGTGAAGTAACTTTCTCCAGAGGCTAACAGTACTAATAAACAGCAATTGAGTAATTAGTCTCTGCTGTGTACTGTTGAGAAAATTTGTAAGTTCTCGTTCTTAGAGAATCGTGCGAAGCAAGCCAGCTTAAGGTAATCATTGCTTGATGTAGCAAGACAATCATTGTCCCTGCTCTTCAATATTATTGAACATTATTATCATTTGAATAATATTAGCATTTATTTAAAAAAAACCCGTGACATTCACACACCTTTATTGGTAAGTGAAACAGAGCAGCAATTGTTTTATCGTCATTGCTAATTTATCACATTATTTAGCGGCCGATAACCCCCCCTGTAACCTGTAAGGTCATTCACAGGAATGGGGTAAGACTGCTCTCACTTGTTTACACCAACTGGCCTAAAATTACCGTCTCTCCATCTTATTAGCTGAGTTGTAACATTACAGAGTAGATTAAGACTAGATTATGATGCAAGTCGCGAAGAAGTGCTGTGGATGTATGTAGAACTGTGGTATTTTGTTTTTCTGCCACTGAGTTACATGAAATAAACTACAGAAGATCGAAAATCTGAGCCAAGTTAACGTGAAAGACCTATAGTTAAGGTTGAAAGGAGTTGGGATGGGTAGGGTGGATGGGGGGAACGGAGAGGCAACAAATTTGAGAGATAAGAACATATGAAGAGAGGATAACTGCAGTAGGCCGGTTGGCCCATGCTAGGCAGCTCCTAGAAGAGTAACTGAACTACTAGAATGAGATAAGGAATGCAAAGAAGAAAGCATATCCTTGTTAACGCAAAATGAGATAGCAGTTATTTACATTCATCCTCATAACCCATTCTCTGCGATTATGTGTTTTTCATGTTTAATCACCTGACCACCAAAGAAAAATTTTTGACTTTCATTTGTCTTTATTGTGCAAGAAGTTTATTCAGGCTATATCTACCCCCCCCCCCCGTTTCGAGTATTCTCTCCGAAGCTGAATATAAGCGTCCAAAAACAGCAGGAACAATGTAAAACATTGCGTCACCGAAGTGAATAGTTTAATTTTATTCTTTTATGAGTGGGTATAGGAGCCTGAGAGTGTTGATGTGCCATATACAGAAATAAACTCATAAGGAAGATGAGTTAGGCAGCCTCCCAAAACGACGAGAGTATTTTCCACAACGGCCCTACCACTTGACAACTTCCATATTTCGTGATACCAAAGTGGACTGGTTTGACAGCCAGTATTCTTTCCACTGCTAATCGAACGGCAGGAATCTGGATGTATTGTGCACCCTCTAGTATGAATTGCCTCTGAATATTACCCCTATATATGGTCAGTGTAGCCTATACACTGTATATACACTGTATATGGCTAGTGAGGGAGTGATCGCCCTCTACCTACACAGATCAAAAGCCCTCGGGAGCAGGGGGGTGGTTGCTTTCTCAGGCAGAGGAACTCCTTGAGAGTGAAATGGCTGGGAAGCATGCCGGCACGTGACTGGCTACAGCATAGCTGGGTCTTTCAGGAGCGGGCAATCAGGCAAGTTAGCTGCCTACTGCGACTGCAACACAATGGCGAGGTGTTCAGGAAGTTAGCCAAAGAAACCTTGATGGACTCTGAAAGAACAATAATGGCCCCCAGTCCCGTGCAGCCCTTAAATGGGCAGGGGGTGCTAAGAATCTCACGGTTGCCTCAATTACAATCTAATTCCTTTGTTAATGCAAAAAATACAATTAAAATTGGTAACTGGAATGTGAGAACGCTAAATCATGACGGTAAAATCGATGAGTTAGTGAAGGTTTTTCAAAATTACGGACTTGATATTTGTGCCCTGACAGAAACTAGATTAACTGGAGTCGATAAGTTGGATTTGGAGGATGGTATACGTTTATTGATATCTGGCCGACAGGACGGAATGCATTATCAGGGAATAGGATTGTTGCTGGGTTGTAAGGCAAATAAGGATTTATGTGAGCGGGATCCTATAGATGAGCGATTGTTATACGCACGGTTTAAATCAAATCATGGCAACATCAGTCTGTTTGTGTGTTATGCACCTACTAATGATGCACTCGATGAAAGGAAAGACACATTTTATGAAAAGTTGCAAGAAGGAGTAGGAAGGGTACCTAGACATGATGTTTTGATCTGCGTTGGAGACTTTAATGCAGTAATGGGCTGTTCAAATGAGGGATTTGAGGCATGTATGGGTAAGATGAGAGCTGGTAGTAGGATGAGTGAAAACGGAGTGAGGTTTGGAAGCTTCTGTCTAGCAAATGACTTAGTCATCGGGGGCACACTCTTTCAGCATTGCAATATACACAAAACAACCTGGGTGTCGCCGTGTGGAAAATATAAAAATCAGATTGATCACATCGCTATCAGTAGGAGGCATAGAAGTTCTCTGCTAGATGTTCATGTTAAACGGGGAGCGGATATTGGTAGTGACCATCAACTCAGCATTGCAAAAATAAGGTTTAAGCTTAAAAATCAGAAGAAGGAAAAATCTGGTGTTGGTAGATACGATATTGTTAAGCTTAGAAGGGAAGGAGAAGAAAAGGAGGAATTCAGATTAGAATGCAGAAATAGGTTTTTGGTGTTGGAAACGTTGGAAGAGGGGGAGAGAAGTGTAGATGAGACGTGGGAGGATGTGAACAAAGTTTTGCATGAGACTGCTGAATGTACGATTGGAAGGAGACATAGATTCAGGAGAAAGAAATGGATATCAGAGGAAACGTGGGATATGATAAAAAAGAGAGGTGAGGTTAAATTGAGGAGTGAGATGCAATGCGTTGATGAACGAGAGATTGAATTAGCAAGAGCTGCGTACTGGAGTTTGAATTCAGAAGTAAGAAGGTTAGCTAGGAGAGATAAAAGAAGATGTGTATGGAAAGGTTGCAGAGACTGAAATCTTAATAAACAAAAATGATGGACAGAGTCAAAGAATAGCATATGAATCGATTAGAGAACTGAGTGGTAATGCAGGTAAATGCAAGAAAATACCAGTTAGAGACAGGGAAGGAAATTTATTGACCAAAGATGGAGATATTAAAAATAGATGGAAAGAGCATTTTGAGACAGTTCTTAATAGACCAATACCACCAGAAGAGGATATACCGTCTGCTCAGGAAGATTTAAATATAGAAACAGGAGAGTTGAGGCCTGCAGAAGTGGAGAAAGCAGTAAAACAGTTAAAGAATAATAAGGCACCAGGGGAGGATGGTTTATTTCCGGAAATGTTTAAAGTGGAGGGGGATAGATTAATAATGATCTTGACCAAGCTATTTAATAAGATATGGGTGACGGGGTTACTACCATCAGTTTGGAAGAATGGTGTAATTGTTAAAGTTCCGAAGAAGGGAGACCTGAGTGAATGTGGTAATTGGAGGGGAATCTCTTTGTCACCGATAGCTTTGAAAGTTTTCAGTAGAGTGTTGTTAAATAGGTTGGAGCCGGTGATTGAGGGTATTCTGAGGGATGAACAGGCTGGTTTTAGAAAGGGACGTGGTTGCAATGATCAGATCTTTATAGTTAGGCATTTGATGCAGCAAGTTAATGAAATGAGAGTACCGTTAAGTCTTTGTTTTGTTGATTTTGAAAAGGCTTTTGATAGTGTTTCGAGAGAGACTATGGGGAAGATCATGAGACATTATGGAATACCAGAGGAGTTTGTGAGGGTCATTATGAACATGCATGAGGACACATTTTGTAAAGTGATGGTTGATGGTTGTCTGAGTGATTCGTTTGAAGTCAAGTCCGGAGTAATTCAAGTTGGTGTTCTATCGCCTTTACTATTTATATTGGTCATTGATTACATTATGAAACGCGTTGGAACAGAAACCGGTGCAGGTATACTTTGGGGAGAGAACAGGAAACTTTTGGATTTAGATTATGCAGATGATATAGTTTTGATTTGTGATGGGCCAGAAGAGATGCAGAGAGTGTTGGACTGTTTGGTGAGTGAAGGTCGCAAGGTGGGTTTGGTTATTAATTGTGGAAAAACCGAAATAATCAATATGAATATGGAAAATCCGCCGGAATGTGTAGTTGGAGGTATGGTTGTAAAGCAAGTTGATAGGTTTAAATATTTAGGTACTTATTTAGCCAAGGATGGTTCTTTGAACTTTGAATTCGAGGAAAGGTTAAAGAAGGCTAATCAGGCAATGGGAATGCTTAAAAATATTTGGAATAATAACAATTTTTCTGTGCATACAAAAATCAAACTTTATAAGTTAATGGTTAGGAGTATCTTAATTTATGGACACGAGTCTTGGTACAGCACAGTGACTATGGAAAATAAATTCTTGGTGTTTGAAAATAAAGCACTTAGAAGAATATTAGGAGTTAAGTGGTGGGAAAGGATACCAAATAGTAGAATTAGAGAAATAACGGGAGTGCAGCCGATCGATGAATATGTTAGGTTCTCACGATGGAAGTGGCTAGGACATGTGTATAGGAGACAGGGAATAGTACGAGGTACACCAGGGTGGGTGGCACTTGGTAGGAGAGGTAGAGGAAGGCCAAAAGAGACGTGGGTGAGGACAATGAGACGGGAAGCTGGAGATGAGTGTTGGGGAGATCTTGAGGAGTTAGCACAAGATAGGATGTGGTGGTGTGAGTTCATCGAGGCCCTATGCATCCCCGAGGGTGCCACAGGAAATGAATGACTGATTGATTGATTACCCCCGCTGGAATATGTCATTGCCATTGTATCACGTTTTATTTTTTGAATAGTGTTGATTATTATCCCTCGAAATATACTTCATGTATTTTTTGTTTATTTTGCTTTATAGGTATAGCTCTGTGAATCAGAACGATGTTTGCTTTATTAAGGGAAATCTGATTCGTAATTTGAGTGGTCGACAACTAATGCTATAGCGACCAGTTGTCAAAACCATCATATGAACTAGAGAATAATTCATTACCTTCATTATCATTACCACAGCTACCACAAATTTATCAGATTTCCACCATACCAATAACCATCACCACCACCACAGTCACAACACGTTCATCACAAAAACCCACACCCCACCACACCAAATACCAGCACCACCACCACCACAGTCACAACACACTTTCGACCATTCCCTCACAACACCATCTCAACCATATTCCACCAGACTTAACCTTCATAACAAGTTAACCTCCACCACCACCACCGCCACCACCAAATAGTTTCTTTCAACCAGCCGTCCGATCGGCTAAACGTCATGTCGGCGAAATTTCCGTTAAGTCGTAACGTCTGTCGGTCAAATCATCGTCCGGTCAATCATTTGTCCATCGGCTGAATGTCTGTATGTTAAAAATCATCGGTCAAACGACTGCGCAAGACCACATCTCACCACGCCCAACCACAACAACCACGACCTACCACAGTACGAACATCACCACAACCCACCACACTACCATCACCACACGCAATTTACTACACAAATACCACCACCACAACCTGCCACACCTTTAACACTACATGCAATTTACAATACCACCACCACCACCACCACCACCACCACAGCCCACCTCACTACCACCACCACATCGTCTACTACACCACAACCACCACCACCACCACCATATCTTTATGTCATTTCTATCGCCACTTCAGTGGTCACTGCTCCTCTGAACTGTCCGCTTGCATTCCTCCACCTCTACGACGGGCGCGTAGCACCCGTCTAACAGCAAACTCGCATCCCTTTTCTGTCCAACTCTCTAATGCAAGAGTTAACCGTTACTCCCAGTCCATCATTTATGCAACAGGTCAACTCTGGAACTGTCT
The DNA here is from genome assembly GCF_032717465.1 of Coenobita brevimanus. NCBI lineage: Eukaryota > Metazoa > Arthropoda > Malacostraca > Decapoda > Coenobitidae > Coenobita > Coenobita brevimanus. The sequence goes on from NC_136954.1 coordinate 34,343,225, forward strand.
CCCTTTGTCTGTATTTCCTGCTTCCTATGATCTCCAGTCTTTCAAACGCTGTGTATCCAGGTATCTCGAAATGATCGGATCTTGAATTTGGCTCTCTCTTGTATTTTATTTTTCTCTTGGAAGGAACAGTTATTGCGGGCTCGTGGCCTTTGGTTCCTTCTTCCTAGCATAAAAAAAAAAACTACCAACACCGCACCCAGTCTACTACACCACCACCACTATCCACCACATTTCCAGCACACTGTCGCTACTCTTATTCCACCGCACCACCACCATTACTGCCACCACCCTCATCACAATACCATCACACTCATCACACTCCACCTCACTCACTACATCAAATCCACCACACCTCTACCACCACCACACCTACTCCCTCACACCACACCATTACCATACCACCAACGCCACCACCACAACACTGCCAATACCCCATCACCACTGGTAATATAATTATTCCCTTGTGATTGGAATGGTTCCTCTCCCACCTCAGTGAAACTTCCAACAGCAACACTGTTTCAAATACAAATACTACTACTACTGCTACAACAACTGCTACTGCCACTACTACTACCACCACCACCACCATCACCACTACTACTACTACTACTACGACGACGACGACGACGACGACGACTACTACTGCCACAACTACTACTACAACTACCACCACCACCACCACCACCACCACCACTGCTACTACTACTGCTGACGATGACGACAACGACGATGATGATGATGATGACCAATATAACATGGAACTATCTATCTATCTATCTATAGCCCGACGCCCTAATCCCGCAAAGGGTGGCCGCAGACAAAACGCCTCCAAGTCGCTTTGTCACCCACCATTTGAATACCCTCCCCCCAACTAATTAATGTTAATTGCAAATATGATATAAAAATAATACTTAAGACCACAACAGCATTAATTAATAACGGAAATGGCCTTAAAGGTGTGCTAGCCAAAGTCGGAGTTGTGACATTAATACGTAAGGTCAGTGCACGGAGAGAGAGAGAGAGAGAGAGAGAGAGAGAGAGAGAGAGAGAATATTTTTTTTCAACGAGGTAGAAAACTAATGAAAAGTGGGTGGTATTTTACCCAGCACACACACACACACACACACACACACACACACACACACACACACACACACACACACACACACACACACACACACACACACACACACACACACACACACACACAACGTCCCCCTTCTCTCGATTTTCCTACACCTCGTCTTTACTTGTTTCCTTGTTCCTTCCCTCGCTATCTGTTCCCTCTCTCTGTCTCCAAGGAGGGAGGGAAAAGATAGGGAGGGAGCGAGTGAAGGAGGGAGAGAAAAACAAAGACAAAGTGCAGAGAGAAATTGAGAAGAGGAGGATGTATGTGTGTGGTGGTGGAGGAGAGACAATCTGTCCATTAGTGTTTTCTTCCTCTCTCTCTCTCTCTCTCTCTCTCTCTCTCTCTCTCGATGCAATACCACTCCCAAACCATCCCTTTGACCCGGAGAGAATTTTTCATATATCATTTTCCGATACGAGCCTCGACTGCGTCACAACTCTCTTATTTATGTTGGGGTCTGCGCGTATATACTCTGGCGACTCAATACATGGGGTGCTGGTAATTGAGAGAGAGAGAGAGAGAGAGAGAGAGGGGAATATGTTGTACTGAGGCATTAAAAGTGTAAAGAAATAAATGGATACCGTTGTGAGTGAGTCAGGGCCGTCATTTGGGGTTTAGATAATATGTTACAACTCTTACGTAGCGATTTATTCAGCACATTGCACCTGAATAGTCTTGCATGACATTCATACTTTACTGGTACTGAAAATATCTTGTAAAAATGGTCGGGGTGGAAGTCTACCATGTTGTCAGATTTCGTTTTCCTAAGTTTAAAAACCCTCTCAACTACACCCACCTTCCACCTACACCACCCACCCACCTACACCTATCTCCTACATAAACCTACTTCCCACAGACACCATCCATCCACTTACACCCCCACCCACCCACACCACCCACCCATCTACACCCACCTCCCACATACATCCCCACCCACTTTCACCAGCCTTTCCAGTAACTCGATTGCTTATGTTTACAGTAAATTTACACTGTGGATGAGGGTGACTGTATGTTCCCTCCTCACCGTCACGGGTGCACATAGGGATTTTCACTGGCCCCATCCTGCCTAAAACCAAGTCGAGAAGGAGGTCTACCGTTGTGCATAATTCCGCTTTCCTAAGTAAGCAGAAAACTGGTAGGACACACACACACACACACATACACACACACACACACACACACACACACACACACACACACACACACACACACACACACACACTTCTCTTTAGATATAAGATCTTAAAGTGATCTGTTGCCCGATTGAAGGCCAGTTCAATCCAAGTCTGCAGCAGGGAACAGTTTGATTACTGAATTTCATTAAAACATACGTAATTGATTTTCCACAAACCCTCCGATTTGTCACACACACACACACACACACACACACACACACACACACACACACACACACACACACACACACACACACACACACACACACACAAAATTATAATAATAATAATAATAATCCAATTCATTGTCATTGCGCCAGCCGTGAATGAGACAGCCCGAACGTGTATTTCATATGGACAGTAGGTATGGGCCCCGAAAATATGACGATACTGACATGGAAGTAAGTGACGCTTTGTAGGACTACTGGACCTTAGATGCTTTAGACAATAGACTGTATAATCTATGCCCAGAGCCGGATAATTACGTATGTGTGTGTTTTTTTCCACACATATCTGTCTTATCTCTTCAGTTTTAGTACTGTAATTTATCTGGAATTCTGCCGTTTTATAAAGTTTAGCTTTCTTTTGTTCGTTCGCTTTAATATTTTTTCTAATCGTCAGTAGTTGCATATCGTAAGAGTCTTCAGTTTCTCTGTATATCAGTCATCCAGTTATATCTACCGGGATTTTGTATGTCTTCTACAAAATTCGTCTAACTTCAGTATGTACCAGCGTTCTAATCCAGTGCAATACTTGATGTGTTCTCCATTTCAGTACGTTTGGATTTTTTAACATAATCCTTCATCATGTTTGGTATTCATATAATTTTCCATCTGACAGTTCGTTTAGTTCAGTAATACAAGTCAATCTGCGTTCTAAAGTTATCCACCTTACAGCTCGTTTGGTTTCTAATTATGATGGGATTATTTGTAGTATTTGCCATTCGTATAGCTTCCATGTTCGTTGTGTTTCAGTACTGTAAATAATGTGCTTAATAAAGTTCATGTGTTACTGTTCGTTACGTTTTAGTAACAGACCCGGTAATCTGAGCTTTCGTAACACGGCATTTCGTAAAGGTTTGCAACTAAAAAGTTCTTTCGTTTACAGCACCATTCTCTGACCTTTTGAAATGCCTTATTACTTACAGTATCCCCTCTCACAGTCCGTTCAGTTTCAGAAAAGGTCAAATTCCTATAATACTTAACCTGAAAAAAAAAAAAAAAGTTTCAGCGTGTCCTAACCTCATAGAAAGCTTCAGCATGTAATCTGTTTCTTTTTTCTTCTTTATTTAGTTATTTATTTTTTTTTTTTTTTTTAGCATTAGGCATTCGTAATTATTCCCCAGCTTGCATTTCGTTGTCAGCAATGTAATAACAGTTTCATAAAGTTCCAATCATTCTAGACTTTCATAGCATTAGTATCTGCAATTTTCTCTTGTCGGAATTTAGTATTCTTCACTTTCCACTTCTTCTGGTTGCATAACGCACCAAAATTTCTCGTATTATGTTAGGGGAAATAGAGGAAAAATGGAGGAACTGGGAGATATATTTTTTAATGGTCGCCTGAGAGGGTTAACCTGAATGTTTTATGCAAATTTCGTCCCACTCTGCTCAACTGCTTGTACATTTCATGCGGGAGTTTGGAGACTCACTTTACAGGCATTATCATAACCTTTTTTTTTTTTTTTTTTTTTTTTTTTTTTTTTTCTAAACACTTTCACTACAGTGGGATGGTTTAGTTTTTATACTGTATTCCTGCAAACTCTTGATGATTCCTGAAGCATAAATGAGAAACTTTTCGAACCTGAGTGATAATATATAACATTCCTTAACCCATTAGTGCCCAGTGTTCCTGAATGAGGGCTTATTTTGTAAAGTTACTAAGCGTACCGCTTTCCGCCTATCGGCTCATATTCGCGAAGCTGATAAGACCCCTACCCTGGTTTCCCCCTATTATAAACTTTTAAATTATCAGTTCCATCCTACATCAGGACACTGGGCATAAATGTGTTAATCCCTTCACTGCTACGGCACTCTCTGAAGTTGAATAAAATCGTCTGACGGTAGCAAGAATGTAATATAGACGACGTCCTCGGCCTGTAGAAGTTAAGGACTTGAATCGTAACAATATTGTACTGTTAACTGTACTCAGTTCCATTTAACTGCTTTAGTGACCTACACAATTTTTAAATGGCGAAATCTGGTAACGTATACAGTGGATATTATATGATCACTACCTTTTTGCTAAGCACATAGTAACAACTTTTTTTTAGTTTCCTTAAATTTCACTTTATTGCACGATTTTCCGTAACCTTGGAATGACTCGTGTAGTAAGGGAGTCAGTGAAGGCCGTGCTGAAAACCTCTTTACTCGCGTGCTTAACGTAGAGTAACAAAAGTAGTTGATTGCTGCAGGGTTGCAAATTTCGCACTACTCATTTTGGGGTTAACTTTGCAAGCTGAGATAACAGATGTGATAAAGTTCACTATTTTTCCAAACATAAGATTACAATTAACCCTGTTGAGGCGATGGGTTCTCTTCGGTTGATTGAAATCGTATGGGGTTGTCCAAATTAAAGGGAAAAGTTGTTACCTCTAGGCCACCACATTTACATTGTCAGTATGATCACGCTTTTGATTTTTTTTTTTTCTGCCTGTAAACGATTTCATTCAAGTTGGTCTTGTCAGTCTATAAGTATTAGGAATAGCCTTCATTAACTCCTTCAAAGTCAAAGTCAAAGTCAAATGTTTATTTAGCCATAGAGATTACAATAGTTGACATAACACTTAGTCTACTAGCGGCTGAGCCTTTTGAGAGTCCAGGAACTCTCATTAAAGGCACCTTGTTTTTCTTGCACTTTTGGTAAACATCAATTGTCTAGTAAGGCTAAAACTACGATTTGACTTAATCAGCTGTATGACTTTTAAGTAATAATGGTCATCCCCGAATGACAATATTTTAAGATTTTAATAAAGGGTATATACAAGATAGCACTACAATAAAACGGAGGTAATTTTATATTAATACCAGTATTAATAGTAACAATAATAATAACTACCACAATAACAATAATAATAATAAATAATAATAATAATGAAAGTCAGCTAATTTAAAGAATTAGTACTTTGATAGTAAGTAGGATTTATAAGCAGATTTGAAAGATACAGCCTCGCTTAGTTCCCGAATGGCCATTGGGATACCGTTCCAAACTTTGGGTCCCTGATAAGTGATATGTGACTGGGACTGGGTTGAAGCCATGAGCGGTATTTTTAGATTACAGTTACTTCGGAGATTATACCGATCATTCATATTAAAATCAGGTTGTGCAGAGACTTGTAAACATACAAAGCAGTGCAGTAGGACTTTATATCAGGCAATTTTAGAATACCCAATTTCTTGAAAGATGGATTAGTGTGGTCATATTTGCGTAAGTTTTCCATTATACCGACCGATTTCTTTTGTGCTATAATTAAGCTGTTTAGCTGTGTCTTATAAGCACCACTCCATACATTGTTACAATAAAACAATAAAGGAAAAATCAGCGAGTAATAAATGAGCTTAAAAGACCGTGTTGTTAGTTGATTACGAATTTGGTACATGATACCACACTGTTTGCTAATCTTTGTATGGAGATACTGGATATGTAAATGCCATGACAAACGTTCATCAATTATAACACAAAGGAATTTTATACTGTCCACTCTTTCAATTGACTGGGCACCTATGTAGATGTTGGGTTGATTTGCAGTGTTTTGTTTCCTTCTAAATATAATGTAATGAGATTTGCTTACGTTTAGCGTGAGTTTGTTGCTTGTTATCCATTTTTTAATATCTGTTAGGCTGCTATTTGCAACATTTGAGATTTTGGTGGCTTGCATAAAAGGTACTATCATCAGCAAATAGTACTGGCTTCATACGTGAGGTAGCGTACACGATGTCATTTATGTACAAAATAAACAAGAGTGGTCCTAAGACCGACCCCTGGGGAACTCCAGATTCTACTGGCATACAGGTAGACTGGCACTGTTTGTATTGCACGAACTGTTTGCGATTGGCTAAGTAGGAAGCAAACCATTGATTTGAAGTGCCTCGTATACCATAGTGGTCAAGCTTCTTTAGTAATATAGAGTGATTAACCGTATCAAATGCCTTGGCCAGATCTAGAAATACACCCACAGTAAATTTATTTTCATCAAATGAAGCCAGCACGTCCTTGGTAAATGACAGCAAAGCACTCTCGGTAGACAATTTTTCCCTAAAACCAACTTGTGAATCAGTGATAATATTGTTGGTGGTGCAAAATTGAATTAACCTACCATAAACCAATTTCTCTATTATCTTACTGATTGCTGGCAGGATTGAGATAGGACGATAATTGCTTAACAGCTTACAATCACCAGCTTTAAAAACTGGAATGACTTTGGCCAATTTCAGCATGTCAGGAAACTTTCCAGTCTCAAAAGATAAATTAAAGAGGAAGACAAGTACAGGAACTAGATAGGCCATTATTTCCTTAATGATGGACATGGGGATATCGTCATATCCGGGACCAACATTCCGTAGATTTTTTATAGTCTGAGTAACTTCATGTTCAGTAGTAGGTGACAAAACGAATACACTGTCTTGTCTATTGCGTAAATATGAATAGAAGTTAACCTCAGACTCTCCAACAGACTCAGCATGTTTCTTACTAACACTGACAAAGTAATTATTAAAATGGTCAGCTACTTCCTTAGGTTCATATACCTCATTATTGTTTACTAAATAAAAGCAATTATTTCTTTGTCGTGAAGAGGGTTTATTAAGGATAGAGTTTATTATGCACCATTTTTTTTACTGTTACCTATATTTTCACTTATTTTATTCTTATAGTAATCTGACTTTGCCTTTCTGATTTTAGCTGTGATTTCATTGCGCAGTCTGCGATACTCTGCACCGTACGTAATGGGTTTCTTGGCACACTTTCTTTGAAGCTTGTTTCTTTCTCGGATCATCTGCCTAATATCTGCAGTAATGTAGGGCTTATCAGCATGTTTAGATTTAATTATTTTTTGTTTTAACGGAAACTGGTTATGTAATATATTAGAAAGAAGGAGATTAAAATTACAATAACCTACGTCTGGGTCTTTAGCACATAAAACAAGGTCCCAAGACACTTGACTAATTTTTTCTTTAAATGTATTTATACTACTTTCGTTAAAGTCTCTGTACTGAAGGACAGTTTGTTCACCTTTCGGTAAATATGGTGCGGATTTGAACACCGATACAACAGGCAAATGATCCGAAATTTCATTATATAATTGCTTGTGAAGCAGTTTATGTAGTCATTAGTCCCTATATGATCTATTAGTGTGGCGGATATTAAAGTTACGCGTGTGGGTTTATTAATATTGTTATAAAAATTATGAGAATAGCACATAGATAAAAAGTTACTGACATGTGGGTTTGTTCTACTTTTAAACAGGTCGATATTAAAATCACCCCCGATGTAACAAGATTTACAATCCGAGCTGACTAAATCAATAATGTAGTGAAAGTCGTCAAAGAACCTTGCGATATTAGTGTTTGGGCGTCTGTAAATAATCCATAAGACTATGGAATTAGTACTAAGATAAACTTCAATAAATATGGTTTCAATATGTTCTTTCTTAAAATATTAGGTCTTTTCGCACGTTACGTGAAAAATGTTTTATAAACAAAGCAACTCCTCCACTGTTTCGAGAGCAGTTATTTGCATAGACACTGTAGGTTGGGATACTAAAAAGATTCTCAGAATCATCTGTTAACCTTGTCTCGCAAAATCCTAAAGCGTCAAAATGAAAATGAATAGGATTTATGCACTGATCCAAAAATTCGTCAAAATGCAGTGGTAGGCTTCCTATATTATAGCAAAGCAATGAAAAAATATTTGTAGACTGATTTATGTGCGTAAAAGGTGAATCAGCGAAATAGTATTCAGTTGTTGGGAGGTTCACGTTACGAAAATTTAGCATAAAATTATCCGGATCACTGACAGATGTATGATTATCATTATTGAAATTTAAGGGAGTAAAACACATAGTATCAAGGCTATCCAACGAAAAACTAGGTTCTCTAGTATCATTTACGAAAAGTGTGCATAATTCTGCGTCATCTAAATTATAAAATGGTAGAACATGGTTATCCATATTTAATAGTTTGTAACAACAGGGGTTTACTCATTACAAAATTTTAGGACCTGTTTGTACAGCTGGCCGCACTCCCGCGAGGGCCACAGCGTTGTCAACGCTGGCCAAGATATTGACTCTGAATCACTAGTAGAGAGATGCGTTCGAAGCATCCACAGCCAGTAAGAGAGAGTCGTACAGAGAGAGTTGGGGGGGGAGGAAGGGGGTTTGAGGAGAGTGGGGCGCTACCTATGCACGAGAGGTGAGGGATGACGTCTGAAACAGATGAGTGGAAGGCTGGAAGCTATATATAATAAAAATCTACAATACCTGGTAACAAATCATATATATTTTAATACCTTTATTGTCAAGTTATTACCGCTGTGAAAAGTGGCACAGTTAATGCTTGGAAACCATAAAGCATAATGCTATTGAATATAGCAAATGTGAATCCTTAATACTGCATGCGGTAATTGCTGACACCCCTAGCACACACCTCCGTATCCTCCTTATCAAGCGTTTCCTAACACCCGACAACAAACACCGCATTTAGGGATGCTGTATCACTCTTTTACCTTACTATTTTTTCTACATTCTGATTAATGATACTAAACGCTAAATGCTATAGCCAGATTTTGCTATGTAAAAATTTACATAGTACGAGATAGGCAAAGAGGCACGGACACGATGGCAACAGATGGTTGTTTGTAAAAATGAAATTATGGGCGTCTTGACCAATGAGGCTTTAAACAATTTGTGATCTCTCTCTCTCTCTCTCTCTCTCTCTCTCTCTCTCTCTCTCGCTCTTGCTCTCGCGCTCTCTCTCTCGCTCTTGCTCTCTCTCTCTCTCTCTCTCTCTCTCTCTCTCTCTCGCTCTCTCGCTCTCTCGCTCTCTCTCTCTCTCTCTCTCTCGCTCTCGCTCTCTCTCTCTCTCTCTCTCTCTGTCTCTCGCTCTCTCTCTCTCTCTCTCTCTCTCTCTCTCGCTCTCTCTCTCTCTCTCTCTCTCTCTCTCGCTCTCTCTCTCTCTCTCTCTCTCTCTCTCTGTCTCTCGCTCTCTCTCTCTCTCTCTCTCTCTCTCTCTCTCTCTCTCTCTCTCTCTCTCTCTCTCTCTCTCTGTCTATCTATCTATCTATCTATCTATCTATCTATCTATCTATATATATATATATATATATATATATATATATATATATATTTAATCTGCTATCATGTGAAGGTGAATGCGAGCCCTGATAACTCCACGATGCGATGACGCAACGATGCGATTTTAAACTGCTTGTTAGGTAACGCTAGATATGGGCGATGTTGATATGTGCCAGTGGTGTCAGCAACTGCCACATTCCGGATGAAGTTACTTACATTTGTTACATGTGATTAATAAACAGCATTCTGATTCATTATTTTCAGGCAGTTTTTGTCTGTATTTTACAGCGTCCATTGCTTGGAAACGACAATAAAATAATATACGATTAAAGTCTACAATTATGAATCTTGATCGGTTGTCTTTGTTTTGCAGTATAATATTTAAAGTTGATCTTTTTACTTTTCATGATGGCAAAAGTAACACCGAAAAAAAAAAATTTCTTTTAATAAATATTACACTTTTCTGTCGCCTCAACAATCGTCATATCTCGCCTCTCGTGTACAGGCACCCACCTACCCACCTCAAACCCGCTCCCTCCCTCAGTCCTGTGAACGCTTCGATCAGAGCTCACTACTAATGATTCGCAGTTACTATCTCGGCCAGCGTTGCCAACACTAAGGTGGCCCTCGCGGGAGTGCGGCCAACTGTACCTAACCTGCTTCTAGTTTGCCTTGTCTTAGGTGGTGAGGCAATCCCAGGGTCAACTCCACCAACTGCCCCTTCTGCGTCGTCTGAGTACGTTTCTCTTGCCTTCCGCTTATTGACACTACTCTCCTTTGTTTCGGCGGCCGTTGTGCTGACTTTATTAGCACGGCTTGGGGTGGTTGGCTGGCGAGAGTGTGTCAACTGATTAAATGGCGATGGTAACTTAGTAGGTGAAACGGAAGTGTTCAATCGTTGAGGTAAAGTTGGAGTTCCTTCCTTCGTGGTCCGTTCCTGAGGGGATGGGGTGCGGTGCCATTGCTTACGTTGGGGTGTTGTAGGGCAACGGGGCCTGGGTGAGACTGGGGTCGGCAGGGCAAACTGAGAGGGGACAGCCTGAAGAGTTTGATCATACTTGCGTCGGTCCCGGACCACCAGAGTCCTGTAGTTGAAGTAGACAAATTTTCCCTGCTTTCTGGCTCTCGTGATAGGCAGGCATCTGTGAACGACGAGCCTTTAGTGATCCAGGACATAGATCCTCATTTATGTAAATGCTTGTCCCCTTCAATTTCTTTCGGTTCCATAGCACTTGCTCTCTATCTGAATACTGGGAAAACCTTGCAACAATGTCCCTCTGTTTGTTTGAAGCCTTTCCAATTCGGTGAACTCTGTCAAATTTCGCACTGATGTTTAGATGCTTCGACAATATGAGTTCCACTTTGCGTTGACACTGCTTCCGTATTTCGCCTTGCTCTTCTGCGATCCCAGTGAAGCGAAGATTGTTTCTACGTCCTTGATCGTCCAAATAGTCGAGCCGTTGCGGGACCTCACCGTGTTGTTGCTTACATTTATTGTTATCGTTGGTCAGTTGCTTCACTTGAGGTCTCGTTTTACAGTTGTTTCATTGTTCAGTTTAGTTTCCAGATCGAGGAGTTGATTTTGAGTATATTCCAAGCTGTGAGTTAATTCCATTAATTTTTGCTCATAGTGCTTCTGGTGGTTTTTCATATCTTGTTTAAGTCTGGCAATTTCATTATCACTTTCCTGTTTTTGTTTAGCCAAAAGTGCCAGTATCTCTTCTTTGTCCATGGTGGAAAAATCTAAGGGTTGGCACAGCTGAGAGAGCAGCACAACCTTCTTCCACCACATCCAGTGAGTGTGTCCTTCAGTAGTTTGATGCTGCCTTAATCTGAAATAAACTGTAGTGCGGTAAAAAGAATAACCTTATAAATCGTAATATATATCCCCCAAGGTGAATATATCGATTGCCTGGAAAAGGAATATGAAACAGGCTTCAGTGTCTTTGGAGGGTGTGTGTATGTGCATTGACGTATATATGCATGTATTGCAGCTTACAGTATACACTCCTTTGCCATCGACGAGCAGCTGTTATACACACAATCAAGTCGTGGTATACAGGCCGTGATGGGAAACTCATTCGCCAGGTTAAGGAAAACAGTTTTTTTTTTTTTTAACTATAGAAATATCCCGCCCCCACCCAGTGATCCACGCACGGGTATAGAAGGCTTTAGGAGTGTAGGGTGAGGGAGTGAATGTGGAAGTGAGTCTGTGAGCGTGAGAGTTTGTCATGGAAGGAGCATCGACAGAGTACCAGCATCTGAAAACACTTGAAAGGACACACTACATTACCGTCTGTCTGCAGCCCAGGAACGTAATTTCTATAATTCTTCTGCCATCTGAATATTTTATTCTCGTAAGGATAGACATTTGGAACACAAGTAGTGGGATGCAGCCCGAATGAACCCTTTCGGTACGAGACATCTCCCTTACCTGTATAACCTCGGCCGGAAGTAGCAAAAACTATATTCTGGTGGTATATCCGGCCTCGGGTGGGATCGAACTCAGGTCAGGAGGCTTAGTGGACGGACACACAACCCACTTGGCCTCTCAGGGGATAAATACTGTGTCCTGTGTGCTTTGGTTGGGATTGGATGGCGCCGTAAAGTGCGTCCACTGTCGTAAAAATGCATTTCTTCAGCGGAAACCAATAATTGGGGATAGAAATTTAATTGAGTTATGTAAATGGTACGGTATATAAATTTGATACAGTGTTTTGGCGTGTGATGATGAGAGAGAAGAGAGAAATAGGAGGAAGGACGAGGAAGGACTTAAATGTTGGTGTGAGTGCTGAATGTGTTTAGCGGAAGAGGAAGTCTGTGAGTGTTGTGAATGAGCGTTATTGCTTATAACGTCTTAACCCCTTCACATATACGATGTATATTTTATTCCTTTTATCTACAGACGATATTGCCCAACTAAGGGAGAGGTATTGAGAACTGGAGATGTTTGATTTAATGATTACTTCGTCCTCCTGAAAATAAATAAATAAAAAAGTAAATAAAAAATAATAATCCCCATCTCCATGAATTGTCCTAAACTTTTTGACGACAACAAACCACCCAGCCAAGTAGTTAATATTTTTTGCGTTCCGAAGGAGTTAGTGGAGTTTCGTGTAAGATTTCTCTCATGTGAGATTTCATTGTTAGAATTTCTCTCAGTTTAACACTCTCAACTAGAATTTTTCTTAACCAGTGCTTCTTGTAACTAAGTTTTCTCTTAGCTAAGATTACCCGCTGGGTTTCTATGAATAAGGATTCTGTGTGTGTGTGTGTGTGTGTGTGTGTCAAAAAAAAAATATATATATATATATATATATATATATATATATATATATATATATATATATCCCAAAACTAAGGCTTCTCTCACCTGGAATTTTGATTACTGGAGATGGGAAATAGCAGACCTTTATTAATATTATTCTTACTTTCATTTTAAGTATATTATTAATGTATGTGTTTGTTTAATATTTTTGTATAATATTATTTAAATCCTTTTGTTTTTGCAGGTAAGTAGTGTCCTTCTACAACTGTGGTACAAAAACTGTAAGTATTAAGGCATATACAAGGTAGATACGGTGATATACAGTGCTTACAGAAAATACCTTTATTTTTTCCGTCTATACATTCTGCAGCAGTGGACGAAAAAAAAAAAAAACATTTTGACTGCTTACACCTGCTGTTTATGTTAGTATCGCATCAAGGAGTAACTTTTTACCAGGAATTATAGACTCTGAAATCAGAAAACTGTGCCTTATTATATACCTGGCATATTAGGTCAAAGATAGTTGTCAGCATTTTACACTCGACAAAATATGTATCACAGAACAGCGTCATTCAGCTTAACAACGGAAGCATGAGAGAACTGCCCTTCGAATATGGAAGCATAAGCAGTCACGATGATTTGAGTAACAGCATAATAAATCACTGTGCGTTGAGTTGTAAGCTGGAAAAGGTTGGCTGCATATACTGTTAGGAAATTGTTTTAGTGATTCGTGTCTTGCTTTAAGAGTGCCATGATTTGACGAAGCGGAAGATTTATTGCCACATCTGGAAAGTTTATTGGTAACATAGAATCAGTTTAAGTCTGAGTTTTACAAATGTGGGTACAATTCTTCTGCCTAGCGATTCACCGAGTGGCCAGGTAGATCAACCATACCGAGATGACGATAACCATAGTGCATGTTTAGAGATCAGCCATACTCAGCTCTTCGGATGCATCTTTTGTGTGTGTGTGTGTGTGTGTGCTTGTGTGTGTGTGTGTGTGAAGCTATTTATCTGCAAGAAAATATTTTGGAAAGCGTGCAGTCAGTGACGGAAATATCGCTACTCTCACTGTGTTAATTTCTAAGGTAAAAGAAGCATAACTTCGAAACATTGTCCTATACAAGTAGTGTCCCTGACGTAGGCATGACTTGCGACGACGAAGGCAAAAGTAGCCAAAACACCCCTCAGAGAACATCACTCCCTCTGGTAATTTTATATGACGAATAAAAAAATCTTATCACCTAGTCAACCTTATGCAAATTCGTCCTTCCTACTGGGACGTTTTAAATAATGCCAGAAACTTGTTTAATTTTGAATATTAGAATCAGATCTGGCTAGAATGAAATTTCCTATAAATAAGGTAATTACCTGTTCACGTAAACTATGCAGACCAGATTGCACAGTGAGAAATATTTTGACTGAATATGTAATTCAAAGATTAAAAAAAGAAATTGGTTCCCGAAAAGTACTCAGATTGTGAGAAGCGTTTGTGAATATTTCTTACTGACGTCACAGCTATATCAGAGCTAAAACGAGAGAGAGAGAGAGAGAGAGAGAGAGAGAGAGAGAGAGAGAGAGAGAGATGCGCTACATAAAGTATATACCGGAATAGCTACACACATACAGACAGACAGAGAAAATGCAAAGACCGAACGTTAAATTAATGTATTGGTGGAATAGAGCATCAGGGTGATGATGATGATGATGAAAAACAAGAAGAAATATTATTAAGCGTGAGTGGTTCCGATGGTGTCTAATACGTGTGTGTGTGTGTGTGTGTGTGTGTGTACGACAATCATATAAACAAAAATAGGCAGACGGAAAAACAAAATGCAACTTACGCATACTAAAGAGACAATGCAAAAAGTGAACGTTAAAGGCTGTAGATAGGTAGATAAACAGACAGCCGGACAGATAAGATAGATAGAGAAATAGATAGACAGATAAGCATTATTCAGGCAGAGTGGCTGTGATAGAGTGCTTGTATAACTATCGGTGGATGGAACTGGTCAGTGCACTCCCCTCTGATTGGCGCGCAATGGTGTGCTGTAGCTAGTTCTTACAGTGTGTGTGTGTGACTTCACTTTTATGTGTTTGTGTATGCATGTATTTGTTTCTGCAAAGTACACGATATTCTCATTATTCTTTATGCATCAGTAAACATCAGAGATACATAAAATAAGAAACGCCCGTCATCGGACTGAAGGGCTTTTCATAAGTCCGAGGTGTTAGCCCTGTAAATCTGATTACATTGTTTTATTTATTTCTATCTCCAAGCAGTTTAGGTAATGTTATAAAAAACTGTTACAGTGAAAGGGTTAGTGAATGCTGTACAATATCTAATTCTTTAATTTATTTGAGCTATTTATTTATTTATTCATTTACGCTATTTATTTTAGCTGTTCAAAAGTCCATCGGCTGCAAGAATACAGCGCAAAATGTTCTTAGTGAAGGGTCCCCTCTTAAGTTGAATTAAATCATGTAGCAGCAAGAAAAAAAATTAAATAAAATGAAAATTCGTATTGAAGATTAAAGCCCAAAAGATGACGGCCATTTAATATCGGATTATCGGGACGCGCTTCTTATTCCTTTTCTTTCCTTTACAGGTGGCTTTACATTGAGTGACAAGCCAAATGGTTTCCTGTAAGCCAAGAAACCATTTACAACGCTGGGTGGTAACCATATAACCAAACCATACGTGCTCCCTACATGTCAACAAGTGGGTTGGTGGAGGGTTGGTGCCCCTCCCTGTAAAACAACTAACTCAGTGTCAAATGGCCACCCTTGACGGGATTATGGTGTCTGGCAATAGATAGATAGATAGTTATCATAGGTAGGAGATGCGAGGGAGCCAATTAAAGCCTACTAGAGAAGTCATTTAAATTGCTTTCATAACCCGGGGATATAAATTTTTCGTTTGTCGCCGTGGTTCTGCGATTGTTTCAGTAATTTCCTCTTTGCGATACCATTATCCTCCTTTTCAAAGCTTGAGAGAGAGAGAGAGAGAGAGTACAGGGATTTTTGTTCTTATTTTTGCATCTGCCGTAGTAATAAATTTTTTTATCCCATTCCACGTCCAGAATAATCGACAAAGATTATACATTTATAATTTTTGTTTGTTTGTTTCCCATTTCGCCAGCCATTCATAATCGTTACCACCATGCAACGTTAAAACATCGTACGTCTGGCAAGTGAGATGGAAGGTAACATGGCCCGGGCGAGAAGGGTTGTGATTGGTGGACCCGTAGCAACTTTTGTCCTATTCACATCCATCGATATATCGACAGTCACATCCCATTTTTTTCTTCCTATTTATTGCTCATTTATTTCACGTTTCATTTATAGGTCACATGTTTAAGCCTCTGTGAATAAAATTCCTGCATTTCATGGTATCGTATCCCATCACATGGTAGTCACGAATAATGCGAAGTTGTTAAATGTTTATTTGAATTTCTACATTCTTCCCGCCTCCTCTACTAAGCAAGACATCTGTCTTATATTGCTGCGAATTTATCCAATAATTTCACGATTATGGCACAGTCATTGGTCCCGCATATTCAGTGTTGTTATTGATTACGAGAAATCATAGTACAACCTTCTTGGTCGAAGATACTATATATTTTAAAACAATAGTTTTACCCGCGTCTCATCCGTCTCCGCACACATCACTCGCATATGTTATGCAATTTTACGGTACTATGTTGTCTACTGTTTATGTCGTGTATGTAACATGTAGGCAGTTCGTGATACAATGAAATTCGCATTGCGTCGGAAAAAGATATTATCGTAATATTTAAATGCTTCTGTGATTGCCCATGATGCCCTGTGGGCTTGCTGTCCCCCACCCCCCATTCTCGGCGCCAGTCGTTAGTCAAGATGAAACAGTGTTTGTTGGTAATTCACCGGGGAGGTCAGGATCACTTGATGGTCGTGATCGTCAGCTTTTATTCTCCCGGAAGGGAGCTGGGAGCTCCTGTAGTCCGATGTAAGGGCAAGGCTGTGACCCTCACACACACACACACACGTCCCCTTGCACGAGGGGGACAGTAACCACCCAGTTCGTCAGTGAAACTTTTCGCAACCTGAGCGAGGCGCGAACTCCTGTCTACCAGATGGCAAACGATAACATTACCACTGAGCCAGCGAGCGGTGTGTGTGTGTGTGTGTGTGTGTTCACTTGTGGTTCTTAAAATACCGTTTACTTTGCACAAAATTTCACCCAGTTACGCTCAGAATGATGCTACTGACTTAATCCGATGGCCTAGAGAAACACAAGTAAGAATGGCGTACGATGTTAATGAGATGCGGAGGACATACGAGGAAATTACCTAAGCAGGCATTTAACCCGTCACGTCCCGAGGTTTTCCGCACCTCCGACTTCCTCCAGTCCCGAGCCTTTTTCGGATTTTTTTTTTTTTTTGGCTAAAACTTCCGCTTTGGTTGAGAAACGAGGGAAAATCACCAAGAAAGGGCTTACTGTAGTCTATGAGTGGTCGGAACAGGTGAGGTCCCCCGCGTCAGGTATCGTATTCTATCATTGACGTGTCAGGCACTCACGTTTTCTATGGTAGGGAATACTGGGAGAAACAACACACAACACCTCTATATTTATTGAATTTGAACTAATAAACAATAACAGTAGCAATATAATGGATTTCAGACACATATATATGAAAAATAAGCATTGTACCATCGCGCAAGCATAGCGAGTTAGGTCCGAGTCGTAACATGCTGTATGCTAAGTGTCTTGTATCAGTCAACCTATCATTTTTTCTACTTGTATACTTCTGTTTCATTGACATTTTACCTATTTCTACTGTTTGTAAGTGTTTTCAGATGTTTTCATTCATTATGATGACATGCAGCATAAGTTTAGCGCACATCATCTTACTAAACGCACTCGCTATGACTCGTATTTCAACATACCCAATTATTTTATCACTTTCCTATTATTTTTCCCTATACATAGAACCTTTCCTCCACCACTGTAAATGTTTTCAATTATTTACATTCATTACGAGGGCATTTAGCGATATGCTAGCACATATTCACTTAGCAACCACAATCTCGAACACTCGTGTTTCGTCTTCAACTTTATTTATTCACTCCAATTATACTTTCCCACTTACATTACACACGTTTACACCCCTATACTGCACTGTGCATACTTACTGGCATTATTTATTCAAGTGAGCGTCAGAATATCGCATGAAAATACTCTCGCAATGAATGTTTCGACCAACATAATACTCAAACACCTATATACTAATTCTTCACATATATTACATAGTTTCCCACTTGTTGACTTCTATTTTCATAATTACGGGCCTTATTCATTCAACTGAGCGTCAGGATATCGCATCTCTATACACACGCTATGAATATTTTGACAGAATATATTTCAGCACTTACAATAATTTGAACTTATATTATACCCGTTAGCATTTCCAATAATGATAATTACATATTTACGGGCTGTATTTATTGCACTGAGCGACAGAATATCGCATCATAAAACCCTCGCTATGTATGTTTCCACTTACAGCATATTTATACACATACAATTTTTGCACTTATGTTATACCCGTATACACTTTATACTAATATTTGGAGATCAACATGACTGATAATTTCACTGAGCGTCTGTTTGTCGCATTCACGTCATAGTTTCAGCGTCCTATCACATTCACACCATATCAGAATTGCATCAACGTGTGATATTCGCTGAAACATGGGTGAATACAGAGACCCACGTCACACTCCACGTACTCATAGCGGGTGTCCTTCCTCTGTGTCGTGAGTCTCACCCGGGAATTGCTACACACGTGACACCTGCGTTGGGGCCTATGTCTGTTTGGCTGGGGAGGGATAGGAGTGGGGAAATGGCGGCCGGATATTCTCAGGGGAGTTTGGGCAATAGGGGCAGTGCGGGTGCGATGTTGGGGCCTTTCAACAGCATAACGTGCAAACATCTCTCTTGTGAGCTTCCTCACAAACCCTTCAAAGGTTTCCTGAACTCCTGTTGTCATGGCGTGAAGGTGGTGGCAATTCAGAGCAGTGATGTCTAGCAAGTGAAAGAACAGTTTCTTATACCACTTCATCGTGGTCCTGGCACACTCTACCGTCGATATCATGGAGTCTGACTGGTCCACCAGGCGCATGTTTATGTTATAGTCCATGATACACTCAGGTTTCCAAATATGACGCCTGTTCTCGCTACGGTAATCTACGGAATCAGTACGGTGCATCAAGGGGTGGTGAACCGTTGACAAGAGGCTTACTTCTCTATTGTGGTTCCACACAGTTGCAAGGATGTTGTTGGCTTTGAAGAAGACAACCTCATTCCTGGCAAGTTTCCGCCCTACCTTGGCCATGTGACGCCGGTTCACCTTCACGGTTCCACAGACTCCCGTTTCATGTGTGTGAAGATAACGAGCGAGAAGAGGGCTAGTGTACCAGTTGTCCAGGTAGAGGACGTGACCACGATGAAGGTAGTCTTCTATCATTGTCTTTACCACTGCTCCCGACAGTCCAATACTTCGATCTTCTATTATGTCTGTCTGTGCACCGGTGTACAAGACTATGTCTTGCACGTATCCAGTCCTACAGTCGTACATAACAAAGATCTTGAACCCAAAATGGTGCCTTTTGCTGGGTATATACTGCCTAAATGAAATATTACCTCTCCACAACATGAGACTCTCGTCTATGACGAGGTCTCTATAGGGATAAAATGACGAACGAAAGGTTTGCTTCAGGTGATCAAAGACCAACCTAATTCGCCTCATTTTATCAGTGTCGTTTGCATTTGCAGGATCATGGGCATCATAGAATTGGAGGCGACTTAGAATTTGTTGAAACCGATTACGGCTCATCACTTGACCAAATATTGGTGTAAACATAACAGGGTCCCTTGTCCAGTAAGCAGGAATTCTGTTCTTTCGTATAATACCCATCAAAAGGACCAGGGCAAAAAATAGGAATATTTCTGAAAGGGAGACAGGGTAATCATATATGATAGAATGCCTACTCCTTGTTCCCAATCTTTCACTCTCAAGGCGCTGGGTGCTTGCAAAAAGGTTGGTTTGGTAAACAATCTGCTCCACGAATGCCTCACTAAAAAACAGGTGGAAAAAATCCAACCTGGTGGAATTACGGTGAATTCCGGGAGCAATGCAGCCAGAGTGCCCCTGCTCAGTGAAGGGGTGAATGAGGGGAGAAAAATCACTCCCATCCTCCCAATTCCATCCCACAAATCCCTAGTCCCCATCACCGCCTTCGTCTGGGTGGGGAGGAGATCCTGGTGGGGGAGGTGGGGGAGAAGGAGTGCGGAGGGCTTCCCCACTGTCACTCCTCTTCCCTCTGCCTTTACCCTTTCCCTTTCCCTTACCTTTACGGCCTTGAGGAACATTAGGGGGCTGTGGGGATGAAGTATGGGAATATTGGGGAGCATAAGACATGCTGGGGAGTGGTTCCTCCCCACCTTCCCCCTCCATGACAACACCACGTGATTTCTCACGCACCCTAGCTCGACCACGTGTTAGAGGATATTGGGGAGCATAAGACGTGCTTGGGAGTGGTTCCTCCCCACCTTCCCCCTCCATCACAACCCCACGTGATACTGAACGCACCCACACTCGCCCACTTGATACACTCCGCCGCCTCACACTACCTAGGGAGAGCAGTGACTCACTCACGTCACTCTCACTTTCCATACTCCTCCCTGCACTTTCCTTTTCACTCCCCACTCCCTCCACGGCACTTCCTAAGTCCCCAAACAAAATACTAGGCCCATACCTGCTCGTCCGACGTGGTGTGTGCTCTGGGCCACGATGAGTTATTACCTCACGTCCATACCACATGGCAGCACGTCCCACAACTCCGTCCTCGTCCTCGTCATCGTCATCGAAATCTGGTTCCACATCTCGTTGGGGCTGGGCATAGGATGTTGCACATGGTTTCTTGGCCGGCTGCCCCTCTCTAGCAGCACGGTAAGTCACGTACTGCCGCTTCCTGGGAGACGGGACTTCATCACTGCTGGTGGTTTCTTCCTCCTCTGGCTGCACATAATCTTTATCCACAACCTCGTCATCCAGTGGGGAATCACTGTCGCCTGTAAAGGCGTCCAGGGCGGCTTGAATTTCGCCCTCTGAGAGACCTGTCTTAGCCATGTCTGAGCAGGACCGTTGCTACCAGGTGAGTGGACGAGCAGTGGGTTAGCGCAGATCGCGCGGGGTCGCCGAGTGTCCACGCCTGGTGGCAGGTAGGGGAAGGTCATGCAAGGATACGTACCGCAAATCTATCTATCTGTCTATCTATTGTCAGACGCCTCAATCCC
Organism: Coenobita brevimanus; assembly: GCF_032717465.1. Classification (NCBI taxonomy): domain Eukaryota; kingdom Metazoa; phylum Arthropoda; class Malacostraca; order Decapoda; family Coenobitidae; genus Coenobita; species Coenobita brevimanus. The sequence goes on from NC_136954.1 coordinate 34,364,425, forward strand.
GTTTGGGGTGGCCACAAACAAATCACCTCAAAGTCGCCCTGTCCCCTGCCATTTCACTACCCTGCTCCCAACTCACACCCCCCTCTCTCATATACCTCTCCACCCCATCCCTCCATCTCATCCTCGGCCTCCCCTTCCCTCTTCCCCCCTCCACCTCACTCACATACACTCTCTTCGTCAGTCTTTCACCCTCCATCCTCTCCACATGGCAAATCAAGCGCGAAATTTGAAAATTGTCGAAATTATGCACTTTGCAATTGCACGACGTACCAGTACGTCGCTGGGACGGGGCGGGTTACAGGACCCAGCCATCAGCCATCCTCAGGTGAGTGTTGTGGACATTTAACTTATTCTGGCAACGTCAGTTTTAGTTGTATGTTTGTTACTACCTGACAATTTTATGTAGCATCCTGAGATCTTTTGTTATGAATTAGAAATACCATTTTGCCACGTGAGATTTCCTACAGGTTAAAATCGCCTGGAGATCATTGTTGGGATAGAATTGGTTAAGCTAATTAACATTACTGTCAAAATTATATTACCAGTAGTGTGTGCTAGAATGATAGTTATATTGATAAGAGTTAAGTATTTGTTGAATGACATCCTATATCTTGAATTTGGCTATTTTCTTTTTTTTCTTTTTTGTCGCTTTGGGGGGAACAAGTTTGCATGTCTGTAGCCTTTAATTCCTTCATTGCATTAAAAATAAAATGATTTCAGTTCATTATTAACCCGTTGAGAGCTATAGGACTCATTTGGGACTTATCAGAGTCGAAAGCGCTAGGCCTCAAATTAGCACGATTTTCAAAGGCGTATCAAAACCGCGCCACGAGGAGTAGGTGGCTGAAGTTTGTATGGCAAATAGGGGCAGGTGGCAACTCTCCATACCACCCATGCACTGCCCCATATACACTCAGAATACGCGCGTGCGGACACCATGGAGCACGCACGGAATTTTTCCTCATTTTCCTCCACACCAGGCACTAAGGGATCTGCACACACACACACACACACACACACACACACACACACAAGAGAGAGAGAGAGAGAGAGATTAAATACGGGAATGGCAAAGGAGCGTTCCCTTGAGTCAGGAGATAAGGAAACTTCGTCCCTCTTATTCTCCATTCCCTCCCTCGTCTCTCTCTTATTCTCCATTCCCTCCCTCCTCTCTCTCTTATTCTCCATTCCCTCCCTCCTCTCTCTCTTATTCTCCATTCCCTCCCTCCTCTCTCATTCTCCTTTCTCTCCCTCCTCTCTCTCTTATTCTCCATTCCCTCCCTCTTCTCTCTCATTCTCCATTCTCTCCCGCCTCTCTTCTCCATTCCCTCCCTCTTCTCTCTCTTGTTCTCCATTCCCTCCCTCGTCTCTCTCTTATTCTCCATTCCCTCCCTCCTCTCTCTCTTATTCTCCATTCCCTCCCTCCTCTCTCTCTTATTCTCCATTCCCTCCCTCCTCTCTCTCTTATTCTCCATTCCCTCCCTCCTCTCTCTCTTATTCTCCATTCCCTCCCTCCTTTATCTCTTATTCTCCATTCCCTCCCTCTTCTCTTTCTTATTCTCCATTCCCTCCCTCCTCTCTCTCTTATTCTCCATTCCCTCCCTCCTATCTCTCTCATTCTCCATTCCCTCCCTCCGGAGAGAGAGAGAGAGAGAGAGAGAGAGAGAGAGAGAGAGAGAGAGAGAGAGAGAGAGAGTTGATGATACAGTAATCACATGATCTTTGCCAGTGCCATGGTAAATATAGGCTGTTTTTCCCGGACAATGACCTACCTCAATCACCGCGGGTGGTGGGTGGGTTGGTCGCGCCACCAGCTGTTCATCTTCTGGCCATTTAATCTCACCACTATGTGACTATGTTGTCATATATATATATATATATATATATTGCCGGATGCGCGCGAACGTGTCCAGGATGATGATGTGTATTTCATTCAGTTCTGTAAGACTCGAAATTGCAGCCAAATTGTCGCTTGGCGCCAAGCACCTACGGAAGCATGGTTGCTCTCCACGGGTTAATACCGAGAAAATAAATTGTGTGTTTTTCTCATTTTTCTTTTTAGAGCTTGGTCATTAAGATGTAAAATTAGCTTAACTGGTGTAAGACTTTATTTCTTATTGAGCATGCATTAAGGAGAGGATTGACATACGTGGGAACGTCTTGGGTTCTGGGGTGTGTTTGCACGCTGCTTTTCTGCTTTGCCAGATGTACGAAGGAGTCTAAGTACTCCCTTGAGTACTTTCATGGCTGCATCGGGATATTTATAGTTGTTATATAGTGCTTGATGATTAATATGGCAACTATATTGAAACAGTTAACGATGTAGTAGGTGTATATAGACAGCGAGTATGAGTTGTCCGTAACTACGGTTCAATCAGTTTTCCGAAATGCCTGGCATCATTTCCGGCGAGTAAGTTGGCACTTTGTGGAGTTAATTACTAGGGTTGAACTGTGTTGTACCCTGCGTACAAAACTGTCAGCGGAGTATAGAAGTAGAATTTCTGGCAGACTGTATCACTAATTTTTTAATGGCGTTCGCTCATTTTTACAGCTAAAAAGCATCTCTGTGTTTAGCAAAAGTTCTGTGCTTTGAAACTGAAATGTGTGCTACAAAGAAATGAAAATGCCGTATAGTGCCACAGCGGGCGCCCCGACACCCCCACAAGGAGCCCATAGAGGAGCAACGACAGCACGCCAGGACTTGGAGCCACAATGGCATAAGTCCGCCCGGGCCGCGCACCCCTATGACCTGGAGCTCGCCCGCCGCCACCATAGCAGGAATACCAGACTGCCTTCCGGGTGAGCCTTCCCCAACCAGCTTCGGGGTGGAGCTGTTTCTCCAGCTCCTGCCAGCACCCCTGAGACGGCCTGTAGCCGCTCAACCCTCCTGAAGGTGATGGCCTGTAGCTGCTCTGAGGAAAATAAGGAGACAGCCTGTAACGGCTCTGAGGGAAATAAGGAGACAGCCTGTAGCCGCTCTGAAGGTGTCTTTCTCGAGATGGCCTGTAGTCACTCGACCCTCCTGAAGGAGACGGCCTGTAGCTGCTCTGAGGGAAATAAGGAGACGGCCTGTAGCTGCTCCTGCCTTTGTCAGGAGATGGCCTGTAGCCGTTCTGAAGGTGTCTTCCTCGAGACAGCCTGTAGCTGCTCTGAGGGAAATAAGATGGCCTGTAGCCTCTCCCGCCTTTGTCAGGAGACGGCCTGTAGCTGTTCTGAAGGTGCCTTCCTCGAGACGGCCTGTAGTCGCTCAACCCTCCTGAAGGAGACGGCCTGTAGCTGCTCTGAGGGAAATCAGGAGATAGCCTGTAGCCGCTCTGAAGGTGCCCTTCTCGAGAGGGCCTGTAGCCGCTCAACCCTCCTGAAGGAGACGGCCTGTAGCCACTCTGAGGGGAAACAGGAGACGGCCTGTAACCACTCCCGCCTTCGTCAGGAGACGGCCTGTAGCCGCCCCGAAGGTACCCTTAAGTCTGCGAGTAGCTGCTCCCTCCCCCAGGCCACGGCCAGTAGCCAGGCCTTGGCGACGGCCAGTAGCCATGCCCCTAAAAGGCCACGGCCAGTTGCCAGGCCCTACAGCAGGAGACGGCCTGTAGTCGCTCCTTTGTCAGAAGCTGACTCCTGTTCTCCGATCCATGACCCAGAGGGAGTCCCGGGCCTAGAAAAATATTGGAGAGACCCCGTGGTCTCCCCGCCTCTGCTTCCTGCAACCGGCTCTGGAGGAGGCCCACCTGATGGACCCTGACGCAGACCGGTGCCGCAGCCCCTTCCTGACAGCGCCACCAAGCACCGGGGACTGCAGCCCTTGGGAACCCCAGACCGCCCCCAGGACTCCAGGCGGGAACTCCCCACACCCCGACGCTGGAGATCTTCGTCCTCCGTCGGGTGCCTGAGTGAAAGGTTCAGGCAGTTATTCGGCCCGAGCCCGGAGGGCAGTACTCCCGCCCCCCCCCCCAAGAGAGCGTGGGGGCCTTCGCCACCCACAGTCCCGGATGAGAGAGGACGCCCCTGCGCGTGATCCCGTGGCCTCTGGATGTAGAGGACCCCAGTGGAACCCAGCCCTGTCAGAAGTAAAACTGTGATGCCTCTGCTGCCCCTTTTACCTGACCGCCACGATGCCCGGATCCGAAATGAGTGACAGTGTCTGTGACCTAGTAACATAGAGGCAGAACAGTGAACTAACCCTCTAATGGAAGTCAGTGATAATACTAAAGTGGTGGAGTGAGTAACAGACAATGCAACCGCAAATACGGCCACCCAGTGAGAGTCAGGTCTATCAGAGTGAATATGCTACCACCAGAAAATACCTCCTAATACTAAGACCATATCCAGACCCCAGTGCCAAAGAAACTCTCACCAACAAGGAACAATATTAGTGACTCCACGAATATAGAAAACCCAGACTTCCTATAATTTATAATACTCTGCCTCAAGTGCTATTTGATCTGAGCAGTATCCTGCGCGATACTGATAACCCATATCTAGACCTAAGAGTTATAATTGTCTAGTGTAACTGTATCAGTGACATATACTCGTTCCCCTGTCCAACTTAGTAATACACGTGTAAGGTTGTTGCCTTGAGTTTTTGTGTCCTGCCTCTCTCCTATTTGTCTAAGCTCCGGTCTAGAAAGAGAGCCCCGCTATACATTAGGCGTTTACGGGACGGGAAGCCGGCCCTTAAAACACCTTGCATTACAGAAATATTCTTTTATTAAGCTGTTGATATGTAAAGCCAGTGTCACACTGGGCAGAAAACGGCTAACATGTTAGCCGTTTTTGCGAGCCGAATGACCAACAGTCAGTGGGATTCGGCTTGCTAGGAGATTTGTTGCTGTGATAAGGACTCAAATGAGCTAAATATAATTTTTCAACATGTTTTTAAATGTGAATGAAATATCTAATTAGAGCAGGAGGTAAGATTAAATGAAAGCGGCTTACGAAAGTGGCTAACATGTTAGCCACTTTTGCCCAGTGTGACTCCGCCTTTACCTAACCCTTCATCCTGTGAGGGAGTTGTCTCTTCGGAAATACGTCCAAGCAATTGTCCCCACTCGATAACTCCTTCAGTCAGGTGGCATTTTAAATTGTGTTCTTGTTTGCTTACTGCGATTTTGTTTAGCTACGGAAATTTTTAAAACAAAGGGGTTCTGTATCTCTTCCCTACAAGATAATTAAAAACTAGCGGCAGCACTATGGTAGGAGCGTCTTCATAGCACGGTCATGAGTAATAAAATAAAATTAAATGATACGATTCATGTAGATTTAAGGAAAAAATTTAAAAACTTTTTTTTTTTTTTTTTTTTTTTACCTTGGATCATCCATGGATTCATCTACTCATCCAGTTCTCTGCTGTCCCTGAAGGAGGGTAGGGGACCGGAGCTAGGCTCTTTAGTTCATGGAAGGCAAGGATGAACAGTTTAATATTCCTGAGCGACGTCATGTCTGTAATAAGTACCAAAATGTGCGCTTGGATTTTAACAATTTATAATATTCTCCTTCCCTCATTCCTTCCTCCTCCCTGACCTATACTTGACTTCACTGCACTTCTCAATAACATTCTCTTTCTTATTTACATCTTCACCCATCCTTCTCTCCTCTTGCACTCCGGTCTAAACTCTCTCTTTACCCCTACTTTCCTTCCCTCTCTCATTAGCAGCACCCTTCTTCCATTCTTTCCATCCTCCTCCCTCTCTTTTCCTACATCCTGCAAGATTCCTGCCCTCTATCCTCCCTTTTGTCTTCTCTCTCCCATTGGTTATATTCTTTTCCTTTCATCCCTCCCTCTCTCTCAACTCCTTGCTTTCTTCCAATTCCCTCGTCTCTCCTTCCCTCTAGCTACCCAACCTCTCTTTTCCCCCCTGCCTCCTCTTCCTCTACTCTCTTTCATTCTTATTTACCTATTACTCATTCTTTTTTATTTTTATTTTTTTTTAATCTTTTGCTCCATTTTCCATTCCTTTACGCTTCGACTCCCTTTACAACTCTTATCCCCCCCGTCCTCCTTCCCTTCCTGCATCTTTCCTCTGAGTTATTCATACCTTCTCTCGTCCTCTCCTTCTCTGCCTCGTATGCCCGCTCTTCCCTTCAGCTCTGCTTTAATTGGATGTCTTCCTGCCTCTTTTAGCATCCTTGCTCTCAGCCTCATCTTTATGCTCAGTTCTTTTTATCTTTCTCTTCTCCATTCAACTCGCCCTTCTCTTGTTCTTTTTTCCTTGCTTTCTTGGGTGAGATTTCTTGGAGCTTTTATTCCTGTTCTGTTCTTGTTTTACTTCATAGTAATTACTTTGTCTGTCTGTTTTTGTTTGCCTTTTCTGTATTCCCACCATTTATCTATCGACTCTTGTTCCTTTGCCTTTGCTTTCTTGAGTCAGATTTCCAGGATCTGTGTTTTTATGCTTGTTATTTTGCTTTCTATGTACTTCTGCTTTGGTTCCTGTCTGTACCTTTCTCTGTCTTTGTTTATTACATTTTCTTCCCCTTCATGTAAGTCCCTCTTCATTTTTCTTCTGTTATTTATTTATATAGCCTAATTATTTTATTTGTTGTCAATTTTTTTTCTTCGCTGTATTTCAATATTCGTTCCTCATCCTTGCATGTGTGTGGGAGCTCTTTGGTGGCCGTTTTTACCTGCGGCGATAGCCAGAAGGTCAGTGAGTGGCCAGCATTCTTCTTCTGCTTCTGGCGGATTTGTTAAAAAGAGGTCTTTGGAGTCATAAAAATGGTACCATACAAGGGATTTTGACATGGAGAATCCAAATCTGCCACCAGCTGACACCTGAGGTGGCGCCATCTAACGACAACTATTGTAAAAGTAGTCGGTAACTCTGCCAAGGCACCTCCAAAATCTGGGTAGTGGATCTCTCTGTTAAGGCTCGTTACTTTTTACGCAAACAGTTTGAAACCAGAACATCGCCGCAGGTCCCAGAGCAATTCTGCTCTTGTTCTATTGTTTGTTTTTGGCATTTGTGTTGATGGTATATTATTTTCTTTTTCTTGCTTTCTCTGATTATGTTTTTGTAGCTATTATTTCCTGTTTTGTTCAACTGTTTTATATATATATATATATATATATATATATATATATATATATATATATATATATCTTTGTTTTGTAATTTTTCTTGCCTTCCTCTTCCCTTCCAGCAACTCTCCATCCTCTTCCTTTCACATCAGTTCTTGTGATACCGGTATACCTTTCCTGTCTTGTGTTATATGTATCACCGTTCTTAATCCTAGTATATTTTCCTTTTATGTTTCAGTTTTTGGGCTATTTTCCCCTGGTTATTTTTCGTTCCCCATATCGCTGTGTGTCTCCTGAAGGTTTGGATAGGCTTGGTGATCCAGAGGAATAGGAAGACTGAAGGTGAATTGGAAGGACAGAGAAAATGATGGTAAATGAAGTAAGGTGGTTTGGAGTGGCGGGACGAAGGGGAGTGGTGACAGCTGTATTTTAGGTGGCAAATGAGGCTTCATAACAGCGGCACGTTTGCGATTTATTCTGCACATTTCACCTCAGTATTCACTTGTATTAATTAGAAGTCGTGTAGATATTCGTAACAGCGGCTCGCTAGATATTTATTCTGCATATCTCAGATCCACATGTATTTTATTATTGCAAAGTATGTGAATCTTAAGAGTATAGTGTTTACATGTATAAGGAAGTTGATGTAATATACAGTGGGATTCGTTACGGACTGACTGATTACGTTACCCCCCCCCCCAAAAAAAAAAGGTAGCGTAACAACAGAGGACATTACCGGCATACAACAAGAGTAAAAGCAGAACAAGGATCAAATATATACATATCTGTACAGAATAATACATAAATAAAAGTTATCTAGTATTAACATCTCTGGAAAAACGTCAAGGGCACCAAAAATCTGTATATAAAACAACTACAGATAAAACTATGCATAAAAACTAAATCACTACAGAAGATGTGCTGGAATCCATGCATAAAACAACTCTAATTAAAACTATGCATAAAACATCTCTAATTAAAACTATTCATAAAAACAAAATCGCCATGGAAAATGTGCTAAGAACCCGCTGTGCCACCTAGAAGACAGGCATTTGAAGGCATTTTTATCAAGAGCATCCTGGATCATTCTGGCATTCACTGATTGGCAGGTCTTTCGGTTAGCCAACATGCTTAAATCTTCAGTTGATATATGGAATGTTAACTTTAATTTCCTTGCAATAATTTCTAAAGCACGCGACGAAGGTAGACTTTACCCTCACTATAAAGTTGCTAAATGCACTCTGTAATATGGGATGCAGGCTGACCAAACCTAGTACACACAGGTATTCCATTAATGACAGTAAAAGATTAGGGATTTGCCCTCCATGTCACAGGCATTTTTTGAATGGAGAACACCTGTAATCTGGTGTATGGAATTATTTTTTTAATCAGTTTGGTTTTCCTTCCTGTGTTCATCTTCTGAAAAAAAAAAAAAAAAAAAAAAGGTGTAAAGTTCAAGACACGGCCTTACTGTCTCGTATATTTTTGGAAATTTTCTGCAAATCAGTTTGGATAGTTTTCCAAAATGTTTCTTAACTCCATCTTATTGGTGACGTATTTTTTATTTTATGCCTATTTATATATGTTTATATTCATTTATATTATTCTGTGAAGCTTCAGTCAATTAAGGAAGAATCTGTACTCGTGAAAGTTAATATTGAAGGAAAAATTTAACTCCTCCAACTACCATAAACTTTAATAAAAGATGAGAGGATGAAAAGAAGAAAGGCGTACGTTACAGGAGTCAGAAGGTTAATGGTTCATAAGTAATTGTTGGAAAAATTACTTGCTGTTTCGTAGTTGTGTGTGTGTGTGTGTGTGTGTGTGTGTGTGTGTGTGTGTGTGTGTGTGTGTGTGTGTGTGTGTGTGTGTGTGTGTGTGTGTGTGTGTGTGTGTGTGAAGTGAAAACTGAAGGTAGCTTTTTTTTTTTTCTTTTGTCAAGATTAAAAACTTCTTTACAATGATATCCCCTTTTTTTATCTTTAGTGTATCCTTGCTATGAGAGAGAGAGAGAGAGAGAGAGAGAGAGAGAGAGGGTTGTGTTGGGAGTGAGGAAGAATTTATTGCCAAACTTTTTTGTTTTTAGTCATTTTTCGATACTGTTATGGTTTCTCTCTCTCTCTCTCTCTCTCTCTCTCTCTCTCTCCCCCTTGTCTTCATATTATATTTCTCATCGTGTTTTCTACCATTGTTTTACTCTCTCTCTCTCTCTCTCTCTCTCTCTGTCTCTGTCTCTCTCTCTCTCTTCCTTGTCTTCATATTATATTTCTCATCGTGTTTTCTGCTATTGTTTTATGTCTCTCTACCCATTTCTTCTCATTTTCATCAATTCCCAGTTTGGTATTTTTGTCCTGTTTTCCCCATTTTTGTTCAGGGTATGCATCTTTAACTTTTTAGCCACATTTTTGTCAGTCTTTTATCCCGCAAGTTTCTCGTTTCCCGTCACCCCCCCCCCTTTTTTTTTTCCCTAGCCTGTGCTTCGTCCGCTTCTATGTCCCCCTTTATTTTTATTTATTTATTTTTTTTTTTTTATGAAGCTGTCATTTCGTGTGTCCTCGTTTCGTGGTTCTTTTCTGTGCCCATGTTTTGGCCATTATTCTTGCCTTATTTTTATGCTCCTTTCCATTCTCGTATTCTCCCATCCTATTTCCCTGCTCTCCTCCTCCTCGTCCTCCTCCACCTCCCCATCCTCCTCATCCTCTTCCCTCTGAACCAGGCACTATTTTAGCTCGGAGACAGACATTTCTTTCAGAAAGTTACAGCCTGAGTTAAAAAAAAAAAAAAAAAAAAAAAATCAGTCCTCTTGCCTCAAAAATTTGCTTGCTGGTCAAAAAATTCTGCGACAGGGTTTCATTTGAAGTTTATAGGCACGTAAAGACAGTCAAGAGGAGAGTTGTTATACCATGAGGCGCATTGTTAGATGAGGTTCTGGATGAGGTGGAGGGATGGAGTGGGGATGTGAATGAGGGTCTTGTGAGTTGGAGAAAGGACAGCCCGATGGCGAAGGGCAGGTTGACGTGGAGCTGATTTATTTGTGGCCACCTGCTCCGGGATTAAGGCGACTGGCAATAGATGGATAGATTTTCTAAGCATGAACCATTTAATTTACCGTACTCGCTACATGATGCTAATTTTATTCACTGATGTTACCAAAATACGACTTTTAATCAAATTTCGAGGTCCACTGCAGCGCAGGGGCTGGTTCATTTATCCAGAAGGGAGAGTGAATGGATACAAAGAAAACAAAAAGTTTCACTGGGTTGGTACTGATTACACCGATAGCCAGCTAGTTTTCCTTTTTGATTCTCTCTCTCTCTCTCTCTCTCTCTCTCTCTCTCTCTCTCTCTCTCTCTCTCTCTCATTCTCCCATGCCACTGTTCTTGGGCCGTATTTTAGGTAGTATGGGAAGCTTTGTAACACATTTTTCCTTGCGATTTATTTTGCATATTACACCTGTCAGTTCTCCTCTACGATAATGGAACAGCAGTTATTGACACTAGCAATAGGTAACATTAAAGAGAATGTCAGGATGTAATTGTTCGAGTGAGCGAAGCGAGCGAGAATACCAAATTTAGTCACAGTTTGAACCCCAGACATACATAAAAAATTCGAACGAAAGATTTATCGCATCAGCAAGAAACGGGGTCAGGGGTCAGGAAAACTCTGTTGTACAGAGTGAACTTTTTTGGATATCTCAGCCAGTTTTGAAATTACAAGAAAGATAGACACCAATTTTGAATTGGCATAAAAATCCTCAGTTATTTTCATTTCATAGACAACCCGTAATTCTCAATAGTTTTTCCGTAAATCGAGGAAACGATTTTTTATAAGGCAGATTAGCCTAACAGCCGCTGCGCAAGAAGTAACGGTCTAGGGTTGCGTGAGTAGTATTTTCCGACGATTGCTGAGAGCAACCAGGATTTGCCTTTTCAGAACAAATAATACCTTCTATTTGGCTTTTTTTTTTTTTTTTTGGAAATTTTTTGACTGAATCCGAGTCAAACTAATAAAATACCCTGATCGACGAAAGAAACTCTGAATTTCTGATATCTGATTCGAGTCGGAGCGCACCGAGAGATTTGGTGAAAGTAATGTTTGTGAGAGAGCAAAAAGCATAGTCAGCATTTGATTACTTTTAGTACAGTGTACAGCTTAGCAAGTTGCTGTCTTTCCAAAGACAACTGCCTGACTTGCTCGCACGCTTGCTCGAACACGTTCCAAACTTTCAGTGTGGACGCCTATTATAATATGAATAATAAATCGCCAAGAAAAGCGTGCTAAGAAGACTATAATGCCGTCTGGAATACGGCCTCCGAATGATGTCTTCCTCACTTCAGTGATGGTGATGATGATGATGATGATGATGATGATGGTGGTGGTGGTGGTGGTGATGATGATGATGATGATGATGATGATGTGTACCCAAAAGCAAAAAATTGTATACGCGGTATGTACTAAGAATGTTGATACTTCCTCGTACTTTTTTTTTTTTTTAATCCATACCACTCCAAAGGATGGATGACGACGACGACGGTAATGATGATGATGATAGATGATGATAATTACTGTATAATGATGATGATGAAAAAAAAAAAAAACATGACATATACCGTATACACAGAAAATGTTCATAGTTTTATGTCCCTTTGTTTTCCTGTTGCTGGATCCTGCCCACCCTAGCTGATTGATGATGATGATAGTATGTGTACAAAGGAAAATATATCTCTATACAATGAAAGTGCAAAAATCTCGGTCATACCACTAGCAGAAAAAGCGTAGCCTATTCCGCGACAAAATATATGCCTTTTTTTTTTGTTCATTATTCCCCCGTATTGTTATCCTTGACAAACCGAAATCGAACTGTAACTATTATCCTAGGCGGCTGTGTCTGGGGCGAGTAGTGGTTCTGTTGTTGGCTGAAGGAATTTGCTCTAGTCTTACTCAGAACCTAATTAAGGTAATGTGCTGTGTTTTGTGTCTTGATTTTCCATGTCACAGCGCCGCATAATGTTGTGGTGGAAGACTCCTACCCTCCTCTCCCTCCCCCCAACTCTTCCCTACTATTGCCCATCTCACATCATACTCCCTCATATTTTGAGAAAACGTGTCACATCATCAGCATCATCATTGTTATTATTATTATTATTATTATTAGTAGTAGTAGTAGTAGTAGTAGTATCATCATGATTAGTATTATTAGATGATAAATGAATTAAATTATTATTATTATTATTATTATTATTATTATTATTATTACTACGATATTAGTAAAGTTGTGTGTATTACACACATCATGCGTTAGCCCATGGATTTTAATCTGTTATTCGGCTTATGTCTACGTGTAAACAAAATTAAGTTGATGGAAGGATTTAGGGTCAGCCAGAGTCAACATACTTTTTAGAAAAAGAAAGGCCAAGGTCGTATGGCAAAGTCAACTTCAACGGTTTTTATCTGGTTAGACCAATCTTTGTGGAAGGACTGGCGGTAAGGCAATGGTGGCGAGATTCGATATTGAGAATAATCAGTTTTTTGTCTGGGTCTCAGAGTCAAAGGTCAAGGTCACATAGCAAGGTCAACATAAATATTGTTGATCCGAATATGACGGGACTTTTGCGAGGGTTGAGAGTAAGACAAGGACGAAGGGATTCGATTCAAGAACAGTCAACGGCCAAGGTCACTCGACGAGGTCAAATTTCGACCCATGTGTGGCTGTGTTCAGAAGTAAAGCAGTTTTGAATTGATTTTAAGCAAAATTGGTGGAAGGGTTGACGGTAAGCAAAGGGGTTTTAAGAACAAGAAATCAAAGGTTAAGGTCGTATTGCAAGATCAACTATTCTTCAGATTTAAACGAAACTTTGTGGAAGTGTTCAGGATAAAGCAAGGATGAAGGCATTCGAAATTAGAAGTCCATCAAAAGTCAGTGTGAGGGCTAAGATCATAAGTTCAGGCCAGTGATTAAAGTTAGATTCGACATGGATCAAACTTTGTGAAAATGTGGAAGGTTAGGCAAGGATGAAGACATTCTGTCTTGAAAGCAGCAGGTCAGGGGTCAAGGTAACAAGGCAAGGTCAACTCAGTTTGGATCTGATTTAAAGGAAGCTTAGTGGAAAGGTTGAGGGTCAGCCACGTAATTTGATTCTGAGAGCAATTAGCCGAAGGTCGAGGTCACAGGGCAAAGCCAGATATGCAGTCCTTGTATTCTGAGTGCTGCCTCTTGTTGTAGCTGAGTAAAATCGTCTGGTGGTTGCAAGAATGGAATAATGAAGCCGTCCTCGTGCTGAAGGGGATAAAGAGGGATGAAGGAAGAGCAGGAGGAGGTACGCCGGAGGAACGAATTTAAGTGTTGTTTTCATAAGCTGGATGAAATCGTCGTACGTCAGCAGGAACGAAATAGCAAAGGCAGGGAGTGAGGGAAGAGGAGGAGGAGGTTCTAGCAAAGATTTTTATTTATTTATTTTGCTACATAAGAAGAACTGTCCCTTGTCTGTTTTATCAACCAGTGTTCGTACTGACTGAATAAAATCATCCGTCGCTATTAAGGGCTATGTTAAGAGTATCCGTGTATCTAAAGGGTTTAAAAGGGAGAGGCGAGGAGGGAGGAAGAAGGTGTAAGAAGAGGAGGGAGAGGAGGAGAAGGGGGAGAGGAGAGAAATGAGAGGAAAAGAGGGGGAGAGACTAGAAAGGAGGAAGGGAGATGAAAGAAAAGGAGAGGAAAGGAAGAGGGAGGGAGACGGCAGGGAGGGAGGAGGGAATGAAAGAAGGAAAGAAAGAAAGAAGGAAGAACTAAAAAAAAATAAGGTTCAATTACTCTTGTGCTAACACACACACACACACACACACACACACACACACACACACACACACACACACACACACACACACACACAAAAGCTACTTTTTATAACTTACAAATGATGTTTATTGTATGAGTAAAATGGTGTGGCGGAAGCTGGAATGAAATAAAACCTTTCTCGTACTGAATGGCGTAAAAAAAGAAAACGAGGAGAGGAGAGGGGAAGTTGGAACTAGAAATTTAAGGTTGAACTTCTAAGCTGGGTAAAATTGTCTGGTGGCAGCAAGGATTTAATGTAGAAAAGCCGTCCTCGAACTGAAGGGGGTGAAATTAAGGATTGGAGAGGAGAGGAGAAAGGAAACTCTGGCAAGGAAAGTTAGGGTTTAATATGCTTATGAAAAAACACCGCCGTATTTTTCTTCCAGCATAAAGCGATGTTTATTGTGGCACTTAGGCTTTCCTCGACTGTGCCATTGCCAGGCCTGATTATTAGCCGTGTTTGTTTTTGTGTTTGTGTGTTTGCCCAGTGAGTTTTGTGTGTCCGAGTGTGTGTGCTTGTTATTGCCTGTGTGTACATGTATGTATCCGTAAGTGTGTATGTGCTGTATGTGTTTATGTAAGTGCTGTATGTTTGTGTATGTATGTGCTATATGTGTGTATATATCCGTATGTGTGTATGTACCCTATGTGTGTGTATGTATGTGCTGTATGTATGGATGGAATTGGTTGTTTGTAATTTGCTGTCTCCAACTGTTTGTCTATCTGTCTGTCAATCTGTTTATCTACCTATACGTATTTATTTATTTATTTGATGTTCATGTGGTTATATGTACTGGTATCAGGTATATGTGTGTATATGTATGTATATTGTTGTAATTTTCTGTATGCATCTATAACTATCTGTCTGTCTATATGTTTATCTCTTTGTGGTATCTGTATGTCTATATTTAGTTATTCATTTATTTGGTGTTCGTCATCCCCTTCTTGACTGCCATGGAATTGACTTCGATAATTATAATTATACGTTTGGAAGGTGTACCTGTAAGCGGGTGGAATTAGGATTCCAGGGACTAAATGGCCAGTGACTGAGTGTGTTACCCATTTCATTATCCATGCTGTTCATTAGTTCTTCCACTATCAGTTATTTTTTTCCATTTTCCTACTTTCTGGTCCTCACCTAACCCCAGCTACGAATGGGAAAAGAGACGGAATGATGATGATGATAGTGACGGTGGTGGTGATGGTGATTATGATGATGATGATGATGATGGTGGTGGTGGTGGTTGTGATGGTGATGGTAATGCTGATGAAAATGATGATGATGGTGTTGGTGGTGATGTTGATGGTGATAATAATGATGATGATGATGAATGTTTACGTATTTATGAACTGGTATTTTTTACCATTTTGTACATGTAAACATGTACAGTAGACTTGTGTGTGCACAATATTCGATGGCTAATTTGATATTAATGAAGGTAAATTGATGAAGTGCATTGTTAGCATTAATTATCTTTATTACGGTGCCTCCTTTACTTGAGTTTGTCCATTCAATAACAAATTCGTGACGTTGCAGGCTTGTGGGATGTGACTGAGTTGTGGTGTTGAGTTTTAATATTCTCTCTGTATCCCCTGGCTCAGTACGACGGGTTCCATTTGAGTTTGTTCTTACTGCCTTCACACGACTCTATATCAAAACACCACGACAGCAAAGACTTTCAGATGTTAAAATAGAATAGGTTGACGTGGTGGAAAATACAAACATGTTTCCTTCCGTTTCGTACTCTAACTTGGCCTAAAAATGCCATCTCTGACCTTGAACTGTAAGTTGTAACACTGAATTAACACTAGAATATGATACTAGTCAAGAAGTGCTGTGTAATGCATGTTGAGCTGTATTATTATCTTTCTGTCACTGAACTGTAGTGTGAAATAAGTTGCAAAGTGGACGAAAATCTGGGCTAAGTTAGAATAAAAAACAGTATGGTTTCATATTTTCTGTTCCTCCCCTCCTTTCATTCTTTTTGGTACAGTGACACCTTACTGTAATTCTTCCATGCAGCCTACAGACGTTGCCATCTTAATTTGTCCCTGCAATCTAGACTTGCATTGGTCACAGATTGTGTGGTGTGATTTCTGAAGAATAAAATCGGTACTTCAGTGTTTTAAGGAGTTACATGGAGAGACAGACAAATGAGGAAGCAAAGGAACGTTGTGGTATTGATGTGGATATGATTGAAAGTGTCGGTATTGGGGCTCTTGGAGGGTGTGGATTTAGCGCTGTGACATCAGTGCCATACTTTATGATGGGATTGGCGGCCTTAACAGTTTGGGAAAGACATGTGGCCCTGGGAGGCTGCTGCTGCATGGTGAGTAGGGCACGCCTGGAGAGAGAGAGAGAGAGAGAGAGAGAGAGAGAGAGAGAGAGAGAGAGAGAGAGAGAGAGAGAGAGAGAGAGAGAGAGAGAGAGAGAGAGAGAGAGAGAGAGAGAGAGAGAGAGAGAGAGAGAGGCCAACTTATAACTAGGTAAACAAATAGTGACGTAGGTGTATAATCCAGAATCTGAACTGATGCCCATTAGGCGGAAACCAGAGCAAAATATATACACTTCACCTGTCGCACGTGTTCATCCTTGAGTATTTACCTGAAGACGTTGTTGCCGATCGTTCTTATGCATCGCGATTCTCCATTGACCCCATCATATATCATTCTTGGTTCCATCTCAGGATTTTGTTCAATTAGAGAGATCCTTTTCTAATTCTTAATCCTTCGCTTCTATATTTCTTTCACTTAGGAGAACCCTGCTCATATCTAACTCCTTCACTTTGAAAATTTTCTCCTAAATTAAGAAACATCGTCCCGGGGAAAGAGGAATAACAGAAGCCATCGTGCTGAACCGTCATCCAATACTTAACACGCAGGGAAATCTGTGTTTGGACATTTTTGTTAATCCGAGGAAATGGTGACATGAAACTTGCGAGATCGAGTTTATCCTGTGAAGGAGTTTGAAATAGTGTCCATGGAACCCTTGAGGATGATGATGCCTTTCTCTCTCTCTCTCTCTCTCTCTCTCTCTCTCTCTCTCTCTCTCGTTACCGTCAAACTGTAGGCTACTCGTTTTACTCTAACTTGGCCTAAAATAGTCATCTCTTCTTCATTGCTAAGCTTTAACAACTAGAATGTGATGCTATTTCCAAAGAATTGCTGCGAGAAGGAAGTAGGGTCATGGTATTGACGATTTGTGGAAGTGTGTGAAATAAACTGCAAAAGGGCGAAAATTTGGCCCAAGTTAAGATGAAGGGAGAATAGCATATATTCATCTGATGGGAGACTAGTGATAGGAGGAGTTAGGTACGAGTATACTGTAGTCATTATTTACATTTTGAATAAACGAGGCCGCTTGAGAGTTGAATACTCTTGTCTGGTGGTAACAGGAATGATAAATAAAAACCGTCATGTCACTGAAGCAGTTATTGCAAATAATTTTATACTCTTCAGTCAGATGACATATTCAGTATTTTATTCTCCATGTTTATGGATTGTGTTGTGTACCCTCGAGGAGAGTTTTCAAACTAGAGAGGTTAGATAGGCCTATAGCATTGACCATCCCCATTGCAATGTGTGTAAACTTAGACTGAATAAAAACGTGTGGTAATAGTGAAAATAAACTCAGGAAATTGTTGTGGGATTGATGGGGTTACGCTTAGTTCGAGAAGTGTTCTCGAAATATACCGCCAGGCACTAACGGCAGTGAAGTTGCGTATACAAGGGATGACTGCACTGAACCGTAACCTAATATTGCATAGGTTGACAAACCCAGACCTGTGATTAATACCCATACTGGTTTTACTCTCTTGGCCCAAATCTTTGTCCCTTTACAGCTTATTTAATGTAGGTCAGTGGCAGAAAAGACAATACTACGCCTCTGCATCCTTTCGACAGCACTTTGTCACTTGCTTTAACGTTAATTTTTGTTACAAATCAGCAGTTAAAATGAAGAGAAGGCAATTTTTGGTCAGATTAGTGTAAAAAGAATAAAGTTTGTGTTTTCCCCCCCCCCAGATGATCTTATTAGCAGTCCGACTATATAGACATGTTTGTGTTTTTTTTTTTTTTTTTTTGTTATTGGAGCAACCACCAGATGATGTTAAGTTAGGACTTTTATAAATGAAGGAATTAATGATAACGATTATCTAACCCATCCTATTTCAAAATATCCCTTAATCCGAGAAGAGAGTAATGTAATGAATGCAAAAAGATAAAATAACTAAATTAATATGTAAATTAATTGATTGAATAATAATAATTGGACTGAATTGGTTAAGGTTACGAGAGACATCGGACTGGAGAGGTGGAGAGATTTTTCTAACTGGAGAGGTGGGGATTTTTCCAGCTGGAGAGATGGAGAGTTTTCTCGGACTGGAGAGGTGGAGAGATTTTTCCAACTGGAGAGATGGAGAGATTTTTCCAACTGGAGAGGTGATAAGATTTTCCAGTTGAAGAGGAAGAGAGATTTTCCCAACTGGAGAGAATAATTACTTCTACGCTACTTATGGTCTCTCAGAACTGAATGAGATTGTCTGGCGGTAACAAGAATAAGAGGTGTCATCGCCTAACATTGCACAGGTAGACAAATCAGTCTTTTTTTTTTTTTTTTTTTTATTGAATTTGGGATACGGTAGTATAAACCTGTAATTACATTTTTAGTGACGGGATTTTATATGACGCTTAATTCTAGTCTTATGGGTGTCATTCACCTTCACTAAGGTTAGCAAAGCATTGGAACTGGAGAGGTTACATGTAATCTATGCTTTGCAAACCTCTCCACTAACCTGGGTCGTGCGTGAAAGGTACGGCTACACCGGAAGCGAAGAGCGGGGAGGTAGCGTCGAGCGATGAGCGGCGAGGTGAGCGTCAACACGATGCCTGTCCAAATAGGAAGCAGCAACTTCGCGCACAACAGATAGTCAGAAACTGTTCATCGGCGCAGACATATCATTGTCCAAGCTGGGGATGTCGCTAGGCAGTGAGCCACATTGTGGAACAAGCTGCATTGCGTAGCGACGAGCATGGAGGGTGAGCGATGCGACATATCTCCGCGCTCATTCAGTGTGGCCACCCACATAAGATTTAGTGAGTTTTATCGTGTCGCCTCATCCCTCCCCACTCAAGTCTGCCCGCTCGTCGCGTCCGGTGTGGTCGTACCCTGAAGAGAATGAAATCTTTCGTCTCGCGGGTACAAGAGTAAAACACGTCATGGCACTGGACTGCAGACCAATATTGCACAGGCGGACAGATGTGTGTTTGGAATTTCGGTAATTAGGGGCATAAGCTTTGGATTATTTACCTCCTCCGTTCAGGCCGCGGCACCGACCGTCTCGGAAAATGGACGCGCTGCCGTTAATGGTTTCAGTCGCTTTGCCTCCCTGACTGATTGGCAGCCATAGAAGCCAAGGTTTGTATTCGTATCGTTGTATTCGCAAGCTCTTAGTTTGTAGCAGTCATTTGTGAGACCCGTGGTGAGAAGGAGGCATGTTTGTCTTGGAAGAAATTACACACACACACACACACACACACACACACACACACACACACACACACACACACACACACACACACACACACACACACACACACACACACACACACACACACACACACACACCAAGCATTGAGGCTCCTATGACTCACTCTGGATACGCTTTTAGATTACTTAAAGTTGTCTTGCCTTAGCTGGAATAGAGTACTAGAGTCACCCCGATCAGGAGAGTAAGGAAGAAAAAAACAGAACACAACAATTTTGGCCTACCTTGGACCCTCTTAAATTGGGTCGAAACAGTTCTTTGTAGTTACCATAATGCCAGTATATGTGTGTAATTTTTTTCATTTCCCTTTTACTTTTTGTTTATACTACTGTGTATTCGTAACCCCTGTTTTGTCCTCTGCCCCTCGTGGCTGAATGCCCTCCATTTCTTACTGGCTTTTTGTGAAACCCATAATGAGTGGGAAGTGTGTGTGACAGTGTGGAGAGGATTAAGAAGAAGAGACTGACTAGAAGAGTGTATGTGAGTGAGATGGAGAGGGAAAGGAAGAGGGAGAGAGGATGAGATGGAGAGAGAAAGGATGAGATGGAGAGGGAAAGGAAGAGGGATGGACAAAGGATGAGATTGAGGGACGGAGTAGAGAGATATGGAGGTGTGAGATAAAAAGAGGGCAGCCAAGTGGCAAAGTAGGGAACGTGGAGGCGATTTGTTTGTGGCCACCCCTTACAGGATTAAGAAGTCGGGCAATAGATAGATGTAGGTAGATAGATAGTTGGTTTGGCAGCTCCACCTCACTGCTGAATGCGTTCTGTAAACTGCCATGCAGGCTGACTTTATAGGCCAAGATCTACAGGGTGGTCCGTATATAGCGCTACACCAGAAATTGACTAGAAATTCACCTGTGTGTTGTGGGGACGGCTGAACCTGCCGATGTGGGCGTGGATATGGTAGTGGGAGTAAGAAATAAATAAATAATACAAGTTCGACATTGATAACGCTGAATAAGCCGTCCCCACAACACACGAGAAAGCACCTGGCGGAGTGCATGAGGAGCGTTATATATGCACAACCCTGTATAGCCGTGGTCTTGTAACTAAACCTTAATTTTCTGATAGTCATTTGTGAACCCCTGATGAGAGTGAAGCCTGGTTGACCTCTGTACCTTGCTGCTGACTGCACTGTTTAACGTGGCATGCAGGCTAACTAGATTTAATGCTCACAACTCTCCAGCCGTCAGAAACTGGGACCTGCCTAAACCATTTCCCTCTTAGATTAAAGGTATGGGGGAACAGTGGTGCATTGGTTAGCACATTCAGTGAACAACTACAAGAACCAGAGTTACAGTTTCTCTCTCTCTCTCTCACACACACAGGCACGCGCGCGCACAGAGAGAGAGAGAGAGAGAGAGAGAGAGAGAGAGAGAGAGAGAGAGAGAGAGAGAGAGAATTACTGAGTGCAGGAGGGATATATTGATAGCCTTGGTAGGAAAGCTTGTGTGAGAGAGAGAGAGAGAGAGAGAGAGAGAGAGGGGGGGGGGGGCTTGTAGGATAAACTTGCTGTGAAAGTCAGTGCAGCGGCAGTAGCTTCACGCCCGAGCACCAGCTGGCAGAGGGAGGAGGTGAGTTTTGGTGGTAGGAGATGGGCGTGGTGGTTGACTTAAGGGGGGGTAGACCTTGGGGTGGTTGAATAAAGTTGACGGGGTTGAGGGTGAAGTTACAGGGTGGAGAGTGGGGTGGTTGGGGGTTGTTGGGGTGTAAGGGGTCAGGAGATGGTGAGTGTAAGGGTGGACCTATTAGCCAGACATTTACAATAATTCAGGTACTTGAGGCCTGGAGGACGGGAAGTGAGACCGATGATAATACAAGGGCTACAAGAGGTCTATGTCAAGCTGACTGCTTATCTTCAGGCAGTATCAATGTTAAACTAAATAAAGATAAAAACTTGTTCTTTTGTGTGTGTGTGTGTGTGTGTGTGTGTGTGTGTGTGTGTGTGTGCGGAAGTATTTTGGTGCGCTGGCATGCATAGCGTTAGAGTATATATTTATGAATATTCAGTATGCCATTGAAATATATATATATATTTTTACTTTTTGCCACGGGAAAGTGATTTCTCTATTAAACTGCAGCTTCATTTCAACATTCTGATGTTTATTTTCCAAAACGTGCACAGTATGGTGCCTGACAAAAAAAATAGTGTGCCTGTAATAATATTTACATTCTTCTCCTTGATAAACTTACGTGGTCAATGTGTACGAGTGTTTGTTGTATTTTTATTTACCCTGGAGAGTCATGGAATATTAAATTGGTTGGGCATTCTGTTAATGGCGTGTCATGGTGATACAGATACATATATATAATAGGAGTGGGAGCTGAGATAACACAGGTAAATATGTTTGTTTATAAACACTGACAAAACAGTTTTAGAAATGATACGGGGTGTGGATGTAGTGGTGGTGATGGTCGTGTATGTAGCAGTGGTGGTGGTGATTGTGGGTGTAGTGGTAGTGGAGGTCGTAGGTGTAGTGGTGGTGGTGGTAACTAAAATGACTGTTGTCTGCCAGAGTGATGTTATTATACACTACCTCTCGACAGTGTACTAGAGAACAAAAAATTTTAATAAGAAACTATTGTTAAGATTTAGGGACTGAAAAAAAAAAAAATGCAGAGATGAGATGAAAAAATAATACAAACAAGAGAACATTCGGGATGGGAGGAGATTGAGTTCTGTACCCTATACTACATCCCACCAGCTACAAACGTTCTGTGAATACATTGTGAAATATAATGGTGTAGAACTCGTAATTTTCTCCCATCTCAGATGCTCTCGTTTCTCAGCTACCTCTTGTTTCTTCGGTTTTCCATCTCTACATATTAACAGTCATATAGAATATTATTTTTTCTGGTTTATGTCCTTTTAATGGAAGCAAGCAACCAAATACACAGTAACTATACTGTAATGCGACTCTTACTGTATGATAATCGCTTTCGTGTATAATCGCTGCCGCCAGTACAGATACAGTATTCGTAAAATTCTTGCTCGGGATGGGGGTAACACGAGTCCATAGAGTTAGGCTATACATATTCTGAGAAGAGGTCTGAATGCAAGAGAATGTTTTTAGGCTCTAACTAGCACACTGCTGCTCGAATTCTGCTCTAAGTATGAAAAGAAACACCCCTGGTTATTAAGACGCATTTTTCTGCTTAATACGCTATTTTACGCCTTTTCATGTGACAAATAAGGAAATAATGAGAAATAAAACAAGAAGAAGAAGAAACATTTTTGTGTCTCTTACAAAAGTCAGCGGGGCTTTGTGAGTATATTTTCACTTAAGTAGCGAAGATCTTTTTGTCAGCGCACATACTGTATAGATAGGTTTCACGAGCGTCTTGGTGCGCGCGCAGCAATAATGTATATATTTATGTTCAGGATGCCATTTTGAACGTGTGCCAACCCTGCTTAGTAATCGCTACCGAGATTACTGATTACAAGCTCTCTGTAGGGAATGTTAATAATCACTGTGCTCTGTTGCAGGATAGAGTGTAGTGTTCCGCTTTAAAAGTTATGGAGTCGAAAAAATGATTTAGTTGTACTGGAGAGAGAGAGAGAGAGAGAGAGAGAGAGAGAGAGAGAGAGAGAGAGAGAGAGAGAGAGAGAGAGAGAGAATAATGAACCTCCCCTCCTCCACCTTACACCACTTCACAGGAAGTATCAGAAGGTGTAAGCACCAGACACAAAGACAAACATAGCTTCCATCTTCATCATTGAAATCCGATCTCAGCACACTTATTTCTCTCTCCTCCTCCTCCTCCTCCTCCTCCTCCTCCTCCTGCTCCTCCTCCTCCTTCTCCTCTTCCGAGGTTGACTGCTGGAAGGCTAAGTGGTCTGGATACTCACAATAAAAATAATTATGAAAGCTTAATATTTTCTTGGCATGGGAAAAGTGTTTTAAAAATATTTCAATCAGTACCTTCATGTAATAACCAAAGGTTGAATTAGCAGTTAATCAGCATACGAAATGAAAAATGGAAAACTCGTATGACTTTTTGGAATGAAACATTTTGGAGCCTGTTCAAAGAAAGAGCAGAAAACTCCAGTAATATGTTCAGTATACGAAGAAATAAAAATTCACTAAACCGTACATTTTCTCTCTCTCTCTCTCTCTCTCTCTCTGTATCTCTGTATTTGTGTGTGTATATGTGTGTGCATACATTGTGTATGTATGTGTACTGTATGTGTAGATGTATGCGTGCATGCGAATCTGTATATGTGGGCGTTTATCTGTTTATGCCCGTGTATGTGTGTTAATGTGTTTGTCCATAGGTGTATAGATATGAATGTTTGCATGTATGTGTATACTGTACACGTGAATATGTACTTGTGTGTGTGTGTGCGCGCGCGCGCGTGGATTTTCAGTGTTTAACTGCTACTCACTTGCTTCCTTTTCGTTATTCTGGTCTCTCTATACACCAAATAATTGCCCTTCATTCTCCTGCGGCCTGATAGCACCAGGGTTCGAATCCTTGTGCGGGCAGCTGGCGCCACCTGATTCTGGTGTCCGTCAAGCCTTTCTGGGTAGGTATACTTAGTGCCTAAGGTTAACACTGCATTAACTTGGATAATGCAGTTGCCTTGTATCCCAGGAGAGTGAATGATATCCCGCCATTGGCTCAAAGGTCTAAGTTTCAGAGCTGAGCTCGGTGATCCCGCGATTCATGGCGCCTACGCTTATCTGTGCGATTTAGCACTTGTTTCCAATTTCCTTAATCCCCTTCGTGTACTCGTTTTCTTTTCCTTTCCCTTCACTTTATGTTCCTGTCTCATCCTTATGCCACTATTTCCTATCTCCCCCCACTGCTTGCGGCCTTTTTCTTTCACCTTACCTCTACCCCGTCTGTCATTCCTCTCCGTTCCCTTCCCTGTCATTATCCTCCTGCCTCTTCCTTTCATCCTGCCTTCTTCCTTCTCTCCACTGCCTTTCCTTCCTCTCCTTTCCTTCACCCTTCCCTTCACTTATGTAGCCCGAGAGAGGCTTTATCTGTACCGACACCCCTTGCTCCTTGCCTTTCCAACTATCCCTCTCCTACTCTCGTCTTCCCTGCCTTCCTCCACTATATATCCAGCATCTTTCCTCCGCCCCCCCTCCCCATTCCTTTCTTCTCTTTGTTTTCTAAGTCGTCCTTCTCCCCTCTTTCTTCCGTTCACCTCCCTCTCTTCTCCCTCATTCGCCTCACCCATCCTTCCCTTCTACTTTTTAAATATCCATCATCCTCTTGCCTCCCCACACTTCCTCCTTCCCTCTCTCATTCCCTTCCCGACTCTTCTCTTCACTTCCGTCCTCCATTCCTTCTCCAGCTTCCTCTTGCCTCTCTCGTTCCTTCCTCCCCCTTCCATTCTTTCCTCCCCCTGAAACAGGCGTAATGGGGTAAGCTAATTCCGTCGTCAGTTCTCTTAATTTATTCTGACTAGATGTAACACCGATGTGTCCTGGTTGGTAGCCTGCTTCTAACTGACTCTAAGCCGGCACGCTCGTCACCCCACCTTCCAAAATAATGCAGACGCAGCAAATTCAAGGGAGTGGCCGGACCTAGTTCAGCGAATTAAGTCACATACACTTCTGGTATCCACGCATAGCTAAACAAGGTTATGTATTATCTTCATTAACATTTACATGAAAGTAAGCAAGGTTGACAAACCATACAATTTCCAGCTAATAAGAAAAATTATTAGCAACAATTAAGAAATTAGTAACACCCCTCCTCTCCATCCTCCTCGCCTTTCCTCTCTTCTTGTCACTCACACTTCTAACCTCTTCATCCCGTCTCTCCTTCCACAGCTTCCTCTTACCATCATTCCATCCTTGCTCCCCGGTTGTTTCCTTGCTGTCCCATTTCTCCTTCTTTCCTTCCCTCTCTCCTTTCCCCATTCTTTCCTTCCTCCCTCCTTCACCCTTTCTTTTCTTCATCCTTTACGTTTTCATTTTTTCCTCCTCCTTTCAACATTTCTTTCCTCATCCTTTACGTTTTCATTTTTTCCTCCTCCTTTCAACATTTCTTTCCTTCCGTCCTCCTTTCCTCTCTCTAATCCTTCCTTCCCGCTCCTTTTTCTTCCTTATCTCATTTCTTATTCTTTTTTTCCTCCCTCCTTATCCTGTCTCTCTCCCCTTTCCTCTTTCACTTCTTCTTCTCATTTCCTTATCTTTAATTTCTCCCCCATTCCTTATTCTTTCCTCCCATCCCTCCATCCTCCTTTCTTTCCATCCTTCTTTTTTGCCCCTTTCTTTTCTTCCTCCTCTCTTCCTTTTTTTCTCTCCCTTCCTCCTCCCATTTCCTTCCTCCTCCCTTTTTCATTTCTTTCTTTCCTCCTCCCTTTTCCTTCCTCCTCCATTTCCTCTTTTCTTCCTCCGCCCATTCCCTTTTTTTCCTTTCTCCCTCTTTCTCCCTTTCTTTTCCATCCTCCCTTTACTTCTTTCTTCTCTTCTCGACCATTTCCGCTGTCTTTCCTTCCTTCCTCACCCTCCCACCACCACACTGCCATACCACACCCCGAGAGTGGTTTTCGTTGTAGAGACGCACATTATCCCCGTCAGTTGTTCAAAGGAGAGCTAATCGTCCGGTTCGTTAGACCACTTTAAGTACGGCCGGGAAAATTTACATCGAAAAGGCTCCTGAGAGGGTATTTTTTTCGAGACGTGGTACTGTGTATAATTTATCTAACCGCCTTCACCCACCGCAAAGTTTAAAGATAATATAAATGGAAGTTGTGTGTTCTTGGCTGCTGCTTCTTCCTACTAGGTTATGTTGACTGGTTTGTTTTTTATTTTTTTTACCTATTCACTTTGTATCCTCAGCTGTATACATTCCTCTCCATTTATAGTCTTTGGACAACTTACTTCAGCCGAAATTCACTTAAGTGTACGACTCTGGGCTAAGGCTTCAGGGCCAATATCTCGGGGGCAGTAGCCCATCCCAAGGCCCAGTAGTCCTCCTACACCTCCACATGTCACCACTTCGGCGCTAACATCCACCTTCCATATTGAATACATGCTAGGGCTGTCTCCTACAGGACTGGTGTACTGGTATAAGCGGTGGTACTTTTACGACATGTCGGCGGATCATCTGGTATATCAGGAAAGTCTGCTGTTTATGGAATTCAAATTCTTAAATTGTTCCCTGCCCCAGTCGGGATTCGAACCCGGGTCCATCAGGACTGCAGGCCGCCTCTCTGCCGATTCAGCTTGAGCTGTAAAAAAGAATCCCTCACCGTTTGGTGAGATATCTGTAGGCGACTGTAGTACAGGTTGTGGTGTAAAAAAGTATCCCTCACCATTTGGGGAGATCTCAGCTGGCTAGTATCGCCATGTGGGGAGATCTCTAACAGCATTAAGGTGTGAAATATTACAAGCATGTGTCAAAATTCGCAGCGGGCGAGGTCGGACATGTCCACATCTTCAGTGTGGATGTCTGTTTCCTAGTATTATTTTTCTGAAGTCAGATTTTTTTATGCTGCCGCGAGACTACTCATTCTTGATACCTTGAGACCTGCCTACTTACGCTGCCGCCAGACTCTTGTATTCATTCTGCAGGGAAATTCCCGAGACGGAATAGCATTCTCGTTGGCAGTGGATGGTTTCTAGCACCATTTTCGTAGCGATTTATATTCCGTACAGCACACCTAGCTGGTATCGTTTATGCTATTTATGCATTTTTATTACTTAGTTTGCCTCAGTAACCTACAGCCGTGAGCAAAAGTTCTCTGACAGTCCTCCTCCAGCACTGTGTCCCGCCTTCCGTAACCCCCATGCCTCCCCAAACTACAGACAGCATCCATCCTTCTCATACTCCTTTGTAGATGATCCATTACAAGTGGAAATGTTGGGTGGGAGAGAGACACAGGTTACAACTTGAACTGTGTATTTTCTCACACGTTTCGGGCTACACAGAACCCAACACAACTCCTGAAGATGGGTTCTGGGTTGCCCGAAACGTGTGAGAAAATAAAGAGTTCAAGCTGTAACCTGTGTCTCTCCCACCCAACATTTCACACTCCTTTGTTGTGTGCGTCATATTGCTGGCACGTAAAGATCCGAATCTTTGTCGGGTACGGAAGCTTACTACCACCTCTTCCTTAGCAATATATTTTGTGGTATGGCTGGTTAATATATATGACTTAGTAATTTCTGCAGAGTATGGCGACATCAGAAGGATTTATGTTGCTCAGGCGAGGACAGTAAGGTGTAATAAGTTATATAAATTGCTTAGAAAAAGGTGTTAGGGAGCTTCTTTAACCGACGAGAACAGGGGCCAAAGTCATGTAACACCTTCCAAAGTCACAGTCGGTAGATAAAAGAAAATTGTGCAGTTACAAACAATGCCTAAGGAAAATGTAGTGTCAAGCATCCTAGAATTCGGCCATTATGTTTGAGCAGAAAATCGTGAAGACAGGCACTTCGACAAAATGTGCCCTCCCCCTCAAAAAAAAGAAAATAAATAAATAAATCTTTTTCTCTTCCTTACAACGATCCATAGGTTGTATTGTTGGCATATGCCTGATTCTCTTGTGCCCCGCCCCCTTGGCTCCGCCCAGGCCCCCACTCAGCCGTCGGTCCGAGTAGGAGTTCTGAGCCAGTCTTTGCCGTGCCAAGGTAAGGTAAACATTCTAGGCGCTCTCGCTAATCGAAGCAACAAAACTTTTTACTTAACAGCAATATTTTCCATTTAACTAGAAAATGTTTTGTAGCATGGATGTTGGAAAAAAGTACCAAGGAACGTCATCGGCCTGAAAGATTTGTAAAGTAACGAAGGTTCCCTCTATGAAAATAAAAAGGTACACGTTCAACAAAGAAACTAGTGTTTTGGCATTTTTCCTTATATTTGGTATCCACACACACACACACACACACACACACAAAACCCTTTTCCCTCCATAAGACATCACTGACTTCACGTGTATAGAATGAAATTTCTCATTTCGAAGCGAAGCTAATGACATTTAGTTTTCCTACTTCTATATTCGATCCCCCTGATAGTAAGGAAATTAATAAAGGAAATAAATAGGGAAAATTACAATATGGTTATAATACTGTGGTAACTTACCAGACATGACAGATAGATGACTTAATATGTTTAATAGTAATAGCGGCACAGCTGCGATGTGTTATTGCCAAGCTCCAAACTTGGCGCCCAAACTCAGCTGCAGTCGTGGGAGGAGGCAGGTTGGTTTTCAAACTATTTTTTATTCAGTTAGCAAATTTTAGTGCTTCCTTTGTCATAAAGAAATGAATTCAAAGTAAAAGTAAATAATACCACACAATTTCCTGGTAAGGCTCATTATTCCATCAGTAAGAAGAATAATTATCTCAGCCAATCAGCAACGAGTAGAGGTGGAAGAGGGTGGGGCATCAGAAGGGGGCAGAGCACAAGAGAAACATGCTAACGGGAACAGTAAAGTTATATTTTTGCTGACGGTATGCGATTTTATTCAGTATCAGGAAAACTCTCAGAGGTGTAATTTGGCCATTGTACTAAATCAGGGATCGCAGGGATGGGTTCGGTACTTGACCTTAATGTGCTAAATACGGGTTCATATTCTCATTAGTTAAGGAAGCTCCTGGCACCTTTTCCTACGCAATTTTATTGGCATATTTCACCTTACTGCCCTCTTCTTTTACAGATCCTTCTTATGTCGCCATATTCTGCGTAATAATATAGAAAAAAATATTCACCGCCCATATCCAAAAATAAATCGATAAGGAAGAGGTGGTAGGGAGCTTCCTTAACCGACGAGAATAGGAGTCACTGTCTCCCCTAAAAAAATAATAAGTAAATAATGAAGATAATATTTGTGTTACTATTGTTACTAGTTATACTGAGGAAAATAAAACAAAGATCTGATTAGGATCATAATGGCTAAGACAGGAGCTTTGCCGGGATGTGCTAAATTTTAGCTCGCCTGTTTCGTCCCCACTAAATGATTAAAGAGAATTTGCCACTTTTAAATTCGAAAATTGCAAGGCATGTCATCGGCATCAGCACACGGAAGTTGCAACGAGGAATTGTGTGTTGCAGAAACTTAGTGTCTGCCTGTCTGTCTTTAGTTTTATCTATTTATTGCCCGACGCCGCTTCTTGTGAGGGCTCCTGTAGTTGAGAGTCGCTGTGAGGAAATTGTGTGTGTGTGTGTGCATTAGAGTGAGGAATTTTGTGTAGCAGGACGTAAGTACATGTCTCTCTCTGTCTCTCTGCCAGTCATTCTGTCTGTCTGTCTGTCTGTCTGTCATTTTGTCGCCCTGTCTGTCTGTCATTCTATCACCCATCTATCTATCTATCTATCTATTGCATGACTATATTACGTGAGGGGCAGTATCGCAGTGAGGAAATGTGTGTTGTTGGACTCGGGTATCTGTCTATTTATTGGATCCCTCTGTGTACAGCATCTATCTTTTTGTCTGTTTGTCGATATATCTATCTATTTCCAGACGCCGCATTTTGTCTGAGATGGTCTAATTGAGCATCGCTGTGACGAAATGTGTTAGAGGATTCGAGTCTCTCTCTCTCTCTCTCTCTCTCTCTCTCTCTCTCTCTCTCTCAATTGCTGTCAATTGCCTAACGCTGCATCCTGTGTGGGGTGGCCTGGTTGATTATCTAAATGAGGAAATAGGGTCTGTATTGCATTGAGGAAAGATGTGTTGTAGGAAAATGGGTATTAAATACAGAAAAAAAAAAAGTTGACTAGGAAGACGGACACTTAAATGGTGCAGAGTTCATCAGAAAATTGGTACTGGGATATGGAAATGGCTGTTTCATAAGAAACGGCTGTTTGGATAAGAAATCCGTCTAAATAAGAAATGGCACTTTAGATAAGAGATGACTATCTAAATATGAAATGGCTGTTTAATTAGAAAAGGCTGTTTAATAAGAAATGGCTGTCAAAATAAGAAATGGCTGTTTAGATAGGATGTGGCTGTTTAAACAAGAAATAGATGTTTAGATAATAAATGGCTGTTCATATAAGAAATGGCCTTCATGGCTGTTTATCATGAAATAGCTGTTTAGATAAGAAAGATCTGTCTAAATAAGAAATAGCTGTTTTAATAAGGAGTTACCTGTAGTGGAAGACGAACACTGAACTGCAAACGGATGTGTCCAAGAGAAAGTGGATATTGGAATGGAGAAATACGTTTAGCAGAAAATTTGTGCCTAGATTCATACAAGAATTTAGGATCAATTTTGTGTTGTAATTTGCCGTTTGTTTTTGCAGGAAGGAGAAGGAAAATGTAGAATCTTCCCAGGTCTCTTGTTCTACTTGCAAAAAAAGTTAATAAGTTCGAGAGAAAAATTATAATAAAGAAAATAAAAGGGAATGCAGAGTATTCTTTTGTCCCTTCTATATTTCTTACTGGAAATGTGGAAGCATCCCGCCCTTGAAAAATGCAAGGCGGAAACGTGAGTCACAGAAACAGTGCTGAAATTAGGAAATGTGTGTAACGGAAACCAGAGGCTGAAATGAAGGTACCTGTTTAGGAGGACACTGATATGGACATGTTTGAATGGTTGTAGCAGAGATCGACTAGTGAAATAAGTGTGTGTGTGTGTGTGTGAGAGAGAGAGAGAGAGAGAGAGAGAGAGAGAGAGAGGGAGTATTAGAATAAGAAATTTGTGTGTGTTTGTGTGTGTGTGTGTGTGTGTGTGTGTGTGTGTGTGTGTGTGTGTGTGTGTGTGTGTGTGTGTGTGTGTGTGTTGGGGAAGAACGTAGTATCAGAATAAGAAAATGTGCGTAGCTGAACATAGTCGTAGAGTAGGACTAGGAAAATGTGTCCTTTTGAGCGCAAATGCTGAATTTTCATGGCAGATCTGTGTGATGGTGTTTTTAAAAGGAATTATGGCTAAAGCTTTTGGAACGTCTCATTATTGAGAAGGTATTTCCCTGAATGAATCAGGGTAAACCGATTTCATTGTTTTCGGATTCTTCTGCACATTCATTACTCCTTGTTTTCATGTAAATACACTTCTGAACATGAGATTTTTAGCATATATAGTAAATTACTTTGACACTGTTATTTCATATTCAAAGATGTGCTCCTATTTTCGTATATGATGTATATTATGTAGTAATTATCTGTAGATCAGGGCAGCTCAGTCCTGCATCATCTTTAAACATACTTGGGGTTTCATTCTCTCGGGACTTATCTTGGAAAGGTCATATTAGATCTTTTGCAAAATCTGCTTCCAAGAGATTAGGTGTGCTAAGCTGACTCCGTACCTTCTTTACCCCTGCGCGGTTGTTGACTGTATGCAGGTTTTATTCGCTCCTGTGTAGAGTACAACTCTCATGTGTGGGGAGGCTTCCCACATACAGCTCTTCTCAGTAAGGTGGAGTCAAAGGGTTTTCATCTCATTAACTCTCCTCCTTGTACTGGCCCTCTTTAACCTCTGTCTCTTCGCCGCACTGTTGCATCTTTATCTCTTTTCTATCACAACTTCATTGGTCACCGCTCCTCTGAACTACAGTATCTGTTTGCACCCCTCAACCACTACGACGGGCGCATAGCACCCGTCTAGCAACTGACTTTCACTACCGTTTCTGTCCAACTCTAATGCAACAGTTAATCGTTACTCCCAGTCCTTCATGTATGCAACAGGTCGACTCTGGAACTGTCTCCCTCTGTTTGTGTTTCCTACTTCGTATGATCTCCAGTCTTTCAAACACAGTGTGTCCAGTTATATCGAAATGAACGGATCTTGAATTTGGCTGTCTGTTGTTTTTCTTGCAGGAACGGTTTGCAGGCTCATGGCCATTGGTTCCTTCTTCCTTGCATAAAAAAAAAAAAAAAATCGAGAATTTCTGGACAAGCTCCATCCGCTTCCCACGTGAAATGTCTCCCTCGTTAAATGCCTTCCCGTACGCTTATGTGACGGAATACTTAAAAAAAAAAAAAAAAAGTAAGAGGTAACGAGTCTTGAATGTGGAAATGCGTAAAAAACTGGTTATTGAAATCATGAAGTGACTTTAAAAGATGAAAATTTAATTAAAGAAATGAACTCTGGAACAAAGATACTGGTATACCAGAATCCTAACAATGAAAAGAAAAAAGTGTGTTCGAGAAAGTGGATATTGAAAGACAAAATCGTTTAGTGAAGAATTTGATCTGGAAAAGAGGAAACATATTTAGTGGGAGACTTGCTTCCAGCCTTCCTCCTCCGCGCTTCCCTCTCCCACGCCACCCTCTCCCACGCCACCCTCCATTCTTCCTATCCCCATCTTGGCAGACTGGTAACAAGCAAGAATAAGCGAAATATTGCTAAACGAAATATTGCATCACATGTGTCACAAGGGTAACAGTCACTCAGCTATGGATGTGAAGTGAGCTGGATGATTGAAGGAGGAAAAAAAACAATAAAACTCATACACAACTTAATCCCTTCAGCCAGGCGACGTAACTTTCTTCGATCGTATTGTCAAAACTGAGTGAGCGAAAGTTTGGAGGAACCACTGATCTTTATGAAAATTTCTAATAATGTTAAACGACAGTACATAATATGAAACTTCACTTTATCATTGCTGACTGCACTCTCTGATGTGGGATGCAGGCTGGTCACATATAACAAAATGCAAGTGATAAATAAATGATCGTCAGAAATATGAGGTTGCTTACGGTTTTCCGCACTCAGTAAAAAAAAAAAAAAAAAAAAAAAAAAAGTGCTGTTCTCTCCTGACGAATTTATTTTCAGCTTCTGAGAGAGTTTTCGAAATAGGGATGTTAAAAAGACTCTTCTTTTACTGTCTAACTCGATTCCTTTATATGTCCGACTCTGGGTATAGGCTTAACAGCCCGTTCCCTGAGACCCACCAGAACTACGGGCTTCACCTCCAAATGTCCCCACAACGGCGCTAACACTCACCATCCATATATTAAATATTTGCTAGAGCTGTCTCATACAGGACTGGTGTATTGGTATATTGGTGTTAACGAGTGTTTTTATGACATGTCGGCGGGCCTTATGGTAGATCAGTAAACTCTGCTTTAATGAAATTCAAACCCCATAACTACTCCCTGTCCCAGCCGAACTTCGAACCTGGGTCCATTGTGAATGCAGGCCACTTATCTAGCGCCTCGGCCCCCGCCTTCCCAAAATCTGCTTAAAGCTGAATAAACCCATCAGGAGGAAGCGAGAAATATATATATGAAGAAACTGTCATTAAAATGCAGGAGTTAAGTTGAAGAAAGTTTGAAAATATGGGTAAAGTGTGTACACTTCACGTCTCCCTGAATTTACTCACGCAGTTTTCCCTCTGATAAAGTTTTCTGTGTCTCTTAATTAGGGTTATAACTCCTGCTTTCTGTGTGTGTGTGTGTGTGTGTGTGTGTGTGTGTGTGTGTGTGTGTGTGTGTGTGTGTGTGTGTGTGTGTGTGTGTGTGTGTGTGAAATAGAAGTCCATCTGCAGAATCCTAGCACCCCTGCTTACTATTCCAGTGATTGTAGGCCGAGTGATTGTGTTGAATAACCCGTGCACGCTCGACAGGATGGCGACCCAATTTACTAGAGAGAAATAAAAACGATAGTGGGCCGAGGGACAGGGAAACACAAGAGCTGTTTTCGTGGGCTTACTTTGGCCGATAATTGTGTCCATCAATATTCTGGTCAGGAAATTGAGTAATCACCCACGAGGATCCATCTGTCTGTCTGGACGCCCGGGAAATGGACGGGCAAATTGTTTTCCTCCAAGATAGGAAAGGTTGGGGCGCCACACGTACGTACAGCCGCCATCAAAAGTCCTGTCGCAGCTCTTGTTTTCCTCTCCATGGTTTGCGACAGTGTGGTGGATCCCAGTAACTGACACTGATGAATTTATTTTGCTATCTATTTACCTTTAGATCAGTTTGCTTATTGTCGACTGCTGAGGATGCACCACTCAGATTGTTGCAGACCCTGCAGATAGATAGATAGACAGAGAGAGAGAGAGAGAGAGAGAGACGGAACTTTTGATGCCTGCTATACACAAGTTCTCGTTGACTACGTGTACACTGATTATAAATACAAATATCGATATATTGTCTGTTTACTTATGCACACACACACACACACACACACACACACACACACACACACACACACACACACACACACACACACACAATTTTAACAGTGTATATCTTGTCCCAGGTGGCAAAGGAAGCCTCTTAACACTTTACCACCTTATCTTATCACACCATAATATTCTCGTGTGTTATTTATATCGTCTTATTACCAGCTTAGGTTTTAGATCTAATTTGCAGAATAAATCGCTGGGGAACAGTTGCTAGGGAACCACGCAAACATACCATACGTGGAATACTCAAACTTACGATCGCGTCCTTGTCGTAATTTAAATATGTTTTCACAGGAAGGTCAAGGAGAGAAGATACAGAATGTCTCCAATACCCGTGTTCTCGGTGGGTAAGGGAGCTCCCCGATACCCTTTCCTTGGCGATTTATTTTGCTTATTACACCTTGCCGTTCTTATCTGTGTTACTTAATTCATTTTAATGTCACCATACACTGCATATAAATCGTACAAAATCATATTACCTAGCCGTATCCAAAAATAAAACGGTTAGGAAGAGGTGTTAGGGAGCTTTCTGAACCGCCGAGAATGCGAACCCAAGTCTAGAACTAATCTTACGAAAAAAAAAATCTTAATTACCTGAGGAAAAATTGCCGTAGGTTGTAATTGGTTCTGTTGGATGGACACGGAAAGAGAGTGAGAGTCTTGCCATGTCTCTAGATCTTCCTGGGATAAGAAATCAAAGGTACGGCAGCAAATCCATCATAAATATGGTCGAGTCTCCCATCCGAGGCTGCTTAGACTCGCCCGTATTCTCATTATGTACAGACGCTCCCTAGCACCTCTCCCGTAGCGATTTATTTTTGTATGTGGGTGGTACAGTATTTAAGCCGTGTTTGGGGATATTGGAAGGATTTTTGTAACAACAGAACAGGATAGTATTGTGTAGTAAACAAAATAAATCGCCTAGGAAGAGGTGTCAGGTAGCTTCCTTAACCGACGAGAATACGGGTCTTGTTGTGTGGAATGCGTTTATTTTATTCTCGCTACTGCCCAATAAAAGTTTATTCCACAGGCTAAAGGAATTTCGGTAGTGAAGGAGTTCGTAAATATCGTAACCCATCCATTTCGAAAAGTCTCGCCAAGTCTAATTAAAATCGTTTAGAGGCAGCAAGAATAAATTAAGTAAACTAAAATAATAAGGTGCTGGTGTGGTGGGGGACAGGGCAGGCTTTATAGGCTACTGGTGCTGGTGCAATGTGTGTATTGTTGTCACCAGCACCAGATTTTATACCATTACATAAAGGACCTTTAGTAGCGATGAGAGTGAGGACACGTTTTCTTGCGAGTTAATGGAGCTCCCTAACACCTTTTCCTAAGCCGTTTATGTTGGTTATTACATCTTACAGCCTCACCTCTTTGTATATAACGCTTACTAACATCGCCATATTAAGCAAAAGCAAAGTACAAAAGGATATTAACAGGCCATATCATAAAAATAAGTCGGTAAGGAAGAGGTGCTAGGGAGCCTCCTTAGCCGACGAGAATACAGGCCTATATGTTTATTACCTCTCTAGTGGCAAAAACCCTAAACTAAATAATCATCGTCTGGCTGTGTTAAAGCAAAAATTTGTAATAACACGGAAGAGGGCAGTAAGGTGTAATGTACAAAATAAATCGCTTAGGAAAAGATGTTAGGGAACTTCCTCAACCCTCCACAGCCTGTCAGTCGTATTCAGCTTGTCACACCTCCTTCGTTAATCTTTCCTAATCGCATTTATATTTGCATCCACGCTCGGAAAGAGGTAAAGAATGTAATAGTTTGTGTGTGTGTGTGTGTGTGTGTGTGTGTGTGTGTGTGTGTGTGTGTGTGTGTGTGTGTGTGTGTTGTGAGGGATACCTGTCCCATCACTTCCGTTGCAGCACCAGATGACACACTCACTCCCAGCTTGGGCCAGATATCATGTAGTAATCTTACTTAATTCTTATAATAATTTTCTTTCATTCTTTCAGTACATTTTTATTACATTCTTGGTTCCGTCATATCGCGAGATGATATTCCTGCCACGGTACCTCCAGACGTTGCCACTTTTTAGGAGAAACCCATAACAGTGAAATCCATAGCAGTGAAACCCGTAGCAGTGTAACCCAAAACAGTGAAACCCATAGCAGTGAAACCTATAACAGTGAAAACCATAGCAGTGAAACCCATAACAGTGAAATCCATAGCAGTGAAACCCGTAGCAGTGTAACCCAAAACAGTGAAAACCATAGCAGTGAAAACCATAGCAGCGAAACCCATAGCAGCGAAGCCCATAGCAGCGAAGCCCATAGCAGCGAAAAGCATAGCAGTGAAACCTAAAGCA
This sequence comes from Coenobita brevimanus, assembly GCF_032717465.1. Taxonomy (NCBI): domain Eukaryota; kingdom Metazoa; phylum Arthropoda; class Malacostraca; order Decapoda; family Coenobitidae; genus Coenobita; species Coenobita brevimanus. The sequence continues at coordinate 34,401,183 of NC_136954.1, forward strand.
AGAACCCCATGGCAGTGAAACCCATAGCAGTGACATTGATCGGGGATGTCTTGGAGTCTGGGTCACATCGGGAATTTATAGGTCACAGGTGCTGGGGTGGAATGTGTGTTGACCTGGCCTGGCTGGCGACTCACCTTCCCGCCATCACCTGGCCTCGTATTCTCGTTGATTGAGGAAGTTCCCTAACACCTCTTCCCTAGCAGTTTATTTTTGGCTATGTCTGGTTAATATCCATTTGTACGTTATTTATGCGGAGTATGTCGATAATGTATGGATTTATATAACAGACGAGGACAGTAAGATTATTTGTGATAGTTCCTTTGCTTTCCTCTAACAGATCCGTAACCCCATTTCGGTTGGATAAATTTGACTAGTAACCAAGGAGACTCATTTCTGCCACGTAACTAAGGCTTATAGAATTGCATGCAACCTCGAATTAGTATGAAGGTAAAGCTGGCCCAGTTTCATCAGATAAGAACCCAACTACAGTGATTTCTAAGTAAATTTTCCCGTCTGGTATAATAATTGCAAATTGTGTCTAAAAAATAAATGTAGAAGGCATGTGGAAGATAAGTGAAATAGAATAAAAACTCACTAAGATTATGCCTGTAAAATAATATAGAAGGCATGTAAGAAAATACTGAAGTGTAATAGGATAAAACCTCACTAAGAAATAAGAGTTACAGAGCTACCATAGTGTACGCGAATATGACCCACGATGACGCTGTCACTTTCACATAAGATCCGACTCCTTGTAGTAATTCTTGATAAATATTTCGGAACATTTGTTTGCTTATTTAATTATTTATTATGCTACCGCCAGACTATTTCATTTTTTGTATCGGCAGACAGCTACATTACCACCGAGTCCACCGATTTTTTTTTTTTTTTTTTTGTTCAGCTTAGGTTACACCCAGCGCATTATTTCCACCCCTTACATCCGGTGACATGACTATGGTAATTCTTACTTATTTCTTGCTGATGCCATTATTATTATTTTTTTTTTTGGGGGGGGGGATCAAATGAAGAAAACTCGTGGGAAGGGAAGAAATTAATGATGGCTGTATCTACTCTCTCCAGTAAAACAATAATAAATAAATAAATAAATTTTGTGTTAACAAACAAAATAAAATCGTATGGAGGTAGCAAGAATATATATAAAATGAGGTCACCCAAGGGAAGAGGTTAAGAGAAGGTCGTGATCGTGGCGTAGGGTACAAATGGAGGATTTATCGGTTGTTGGTGCTCGAGGGGAATGTGTGTGACCTGACCTGACCTGACCTGGCTGCCTCTCTCATCACCATCCAGTAGCTGATGGCACATTCAAGGCCTGTATTCTCGTGGGATTGGGACGACCACAAACACCCGCTTTTATTCCTGTATTTTAGATATTTCACCTTCGTTGCTCTGGCATATACCGTACGGTGATGTACTTCTTGTCTAAATATAAACGGCAGTTCCTTTTATCTGCCTGTCTTACAAAAGTTCCGTAGATCAGATTGGGGTTCTCGATGATATGTGTTCAGCCGCCTAAACTATGAGAACTGAACTATTTTAGCCGTTTAGAGGACAAGAGATCAGAGAGTTATTACATTCTGCTCAGTTATTATTATTATTGTTACATTATTATTATTATTATTATTATTGTCATCATCGTCATCGTCATCGTCGTCGTCGTCGTCATCGTCATCGTCGTCGTCGTCGTCATCATCGTCATCGTCATCGTCATTATCATCGTCATTATCATCGTCATTATCATTATCATTATCAATATCATCATCATCTATCTATTGCCAGACGCCTTAATCCCGTAAGGGGTGGCCACAAACAAATGGCCTCCATGTAACCCTGTCCCCCGCCTTTTCATTGCCCTGCTCCCAACTCACACCCCCCTAAGTAACCTCTGCACTCCATCCCTCCACCTCAACCTTGGCCTCCCCCTCCCTCTTCCCCCTTCCACCTCACCCACATAAACTCTCCTCGTCAGTCTCTCATTCTCCATCCTCTCCACATGGCCAAACCACCTCAGTGTGCTTCTCCTAACGCTTCCTGTCACATCCACATCCATACTACAACGCTCCTTCACTTCCTCATTTGTCAGTCTGTCTCTCCATATGACTCCACATGTTCCTTTCAAATAACTCATTTCCACTGCTCTCACTCTTGACTTCTGTTCCTCCAACAAAGTCCAGTGCACTTACATTTTCCACTTCCTCCTCATCCAACATTACTGTAAATTCACTGACTTTACTTCTCTCGAAGACCATAACTTTACTGTTCCCTACATTCACCTATAGATTCCGTTTCTTACTTTCCCACACTCTTCCACCAAGCCTTGCAGCTCCCCTTGGTCTTCACTTAACAACACAGTATCATCTGCAAACAACAGTACAGGGAGTTTCCAAACACCGTCCTCCGTCACTGGGCCGCTCCAGCATCCACTGCCCTACCGTGTATCCTTTTATTACCCCATCCATATACAGACTGAACAACCATGGAGATATGACACATCCTTGTTTCAATCCAACCTTCAAAAAGAAAAAAAATCACTCAGTTCACTATCCACACGCACTGCAGCCTTAGCACCCTCATACATACTCTTCGCGGCCTTCAACAACTTCCCATCAATTCCATATATTCTTAATATTTTCCACAATCCTTGTCTATCCACCCTGTCATATGCTTTCTCCAAATCCATGAAGGCCGCACACAACTTCTCTTCCTTCTCCAGAAACTCTTCCACTAAAGATGTAAGAATGAATATCTGATCTACACAACCTCTTCCCTTCCTTTATTATTATTATTATTATTATTATTATTCAGCATAGGGAAATTCTAGGCTTTATAAATGCTATATGCAGGACTAGACTAACAGTGAAGAGTGCTGGGGAAGCTGGTAAGGCCATGAGAATACCGTCCCCTGTGTTATGATGGGAGATGAAACCGACAGCCTTCCCGTAAATCTTGTGAAATTCGCCTGCCCTAGAGTTATCCCCCCCCCATCTCCTCAAGACTCTCTCTCTCTCTCTCACACACACACACACACACACACACACACACACACACACACACACACACACACACACACACACACACACACACACACACACACACACACACACACACACACACAGGACAAGCCTAGCAATGAGGAGTGCTGGGGAAGCTTTTGGGGCCATGAGAATACCGTCCCTTATGTCTTGACGGGAGGTGGAGCCGATGGCCCTCACGTAAATCCCGTGGAATACACCCCCCCCCTCTTCACAACTCTCTCTCTCTCTCTCTCTCTCTCTCTCTCACACACACACACACACACACACACACACACACACACACACACACACACACACACACACACACACACACACACACACACACACACACACACACACACACACACAGATACAGAGAGAGAGAGAGAGAGAGAGAGAGAGAGTTCATGAGACTCTGAAGGAAACTGAACGGTGGAAAAGATGGAGTTTTGTAGTTGTGTCGGGGCAAAGCATCGTCGTGCCAGATGACACAGATTCCAGGTTTGTCATGTGGGTCCTGGGTCTGTGTTGTGGTGGGCCGAGGAAACGTAGTAATACCGTACCATGCCTCAACGATTTAATTTGTACAGTGCACTGTAGTACTCACTCTTTTGATACCGACATAGTGTGTACAGGCACTTAGCGGCCTTATAGGGCTGCTAAGTGCTTGCTCCTGCCCAAGGCACTATAGGGCTTCGTCCCCGATTCTAACTCTTAAATAGTTAAATGTATGTTCACATACACCAAGCTTGACATGGACCTGCTATGGCATACCGGGCATGCCCTTGCGAAATTTCAGCTCATTCCACCCAGCAGTATAACCTGTATGAGGGTTTCCAATGTCTGGCGAAAAATCGGCATAAAACTGTTCGGCTCTCTCGCAGTTGTCTGCACGCAGTTATGATTTACACCATCGCTGTCTGCTCGTCGTTCCGCGTCTCTTGATGTATCGCACGTCGATATCCGAGGGAGTCGGATGTGGACAGACACATAGTACTGGTGTATATGATCAGGTAATATAAATGTGCCATATTTAGAGTTAAAATAGTGAAGAAAGTGGGTATTACTCAAATGCAAGACATTATGCTATATACAGAAACAGACTAGCAAGACAATATAATATAAATACTAGAAAAGCCAAGCTGTTTCTTGTCATACCATGGGCTAATGTTAAGTTCAAATGTCTGGTATAATGCATTTTACTTCAGTCTTTTGACTGCGGCGGTTTTCTGTGAGCTGAGGAAAATGTTCGCCATAAGTTCGTGTATGATACAAGTTCTTAAGACAATAATCGTTGTAATCTGTAACATTTTAAGGCCATAGGTCTCTCTTGAACTTAGTATAATCGTCTGTCGTGATTCAGAATATAAGTTTATAATTTATATTTCGCAGTCAGAGCTTTAAAATCACGACAGAACACGGATAATCCAGCGGGACCTATCAGCTCGCCGGCACTTATGACAGACTCCTGATGCCGCCACTACCCATATATCTATCCGTCCTTTCATCCATCCGCTTATTTTTTCAGTATATTTCTGTGTCTGTTCACCCATCCATCTGTCCATTTATGTCTGTTTTTACAACTGCCCTCTAATCCATATCTATTTGCCAGTCATTCCGGCCAAAACTCAGACTTACCTGTACCCATTCATACCCTAAGTAATTAAAAGTTACCAGTACTAGGCTGAAATTTTACAAAGCCCTAAATATCTTTAAAAAAAGACCCCGTTCCGAAAGCAACCCACAAATGTCAACCTTCTCTACACATGGCCAAAAGTTGAACATCATATTCTCAAAGTATCAAAGCTTATTTAACCAAAAATAAATAAATAAATAAATAAATAAATGAGTAAATACCTGTCAATATCGAAGATCATGTGACAGAAAAACTGAAGGATGCCGACCCACTTTCGAAACCAGCCCACATTTTTCAGTCTCCTCTACCTCTCTACCCCTCTTCTCCAAATCATCCTCGGTCTTCCCCTTCCCTTCCTCTCTGTACTTCTTACACATACACTCTCCAAGTCTGCCTCTCATTCTCCAACCCCTCCAATGACCAAACTATCACAGAGTTTTTCTCCTAATGTTTTCTAGCACATCTACATCAGCACCACGGTACTCCAGTTCCTCATTTCAAATTTATCAAACATGAATTTTTAGGAAACCCAACTACTGTATCTCGCATCGTACATCCCCGGCAATACTGAGGGGCACTGACACCATTCTGAAACTAAACCATCAGATATCAGTCTCCCCTACACAGTCTCAAAGGCTGAATTCCAAATTCCCCAAATTCTGTAACGCCTAACCTACCAACTAACGACAGAGTACACGTCACAGGGTACGGGCGCCGGGCTGGCTGACGTAAGATAATCAAACGATCCTTCAGTATTCAGTAACAGTGACAAGGGCTTTTCTAGCCCGGTGTAGCGTTATAATATAACGCTACACCGGCAAAATACAAGACAACATTGACCCCTTAACAGTATGGGGTCCCTCCAAGGCTGAATAACATCGTTTACTGTTAACCAGAATAAAATGTATAAGGTATTAGTGGAGACATTTCAGAAATTGTTCTGTGATTACCATGTGTTAGCCAGAATTAAATAACAAAGCAAGCCTTCGTGGTAAAGGGATTAAAGTACTGCCAAGGAAGACAAAGTGGAGACATTTCAGAAATTGTTCTGTGATTACCATGTGTTAGCCAGAATTAAATAACAAAGCAAGCCTTCGTGGTAAAGGGATTTAAGTACCTGCCAAGGAAGACAGAGTTGCCTGACGGGACTACGAATACATAACAAGTAATGGTATTGAAAACTTAATTGGCATTGTTCCTTTCCCCTTAAATACAAAAAATTTTTCATTAGCAGAACAAAATGGTCTTGCGTTGGCAAGAATGGAATGTAACATGCGGCATCCCACTGCAAAGACCATCATAATCATCATCATCATTATTATTATTATTATTTCCCGATCTTTGCAGCGTAAGTTTTAGGCTTGTAATCTCGTCGGTTAAGGAAGTTCTCTAACACTTCGTCCTAAGTGAATTATTCTGATCTTACTGTCCTCGTCTGTGTCATTTAAATAATTCAGATATCACCTTACTGTTCATAAGTAACGTACGGATTGATATTAAGTATTAAAAAAATAAATCGGTGAGGAAGAAGTGCTAGGAAGATTCTTTAACCGACGAGAATATGGACCTTAGTTTCTCCACCTCCAGTCTACCCCAGACACTCTCCTGAAGAATTCCTTACTGCAGCTGCGACCACTACTGGGGAAACAGCCTGACCGACCCAACTATTTGGCAGAGTTTGATGGAGGTGGTGGTGGTGCTGTGTGGCCGAGACACGCATATAGATGAGGCAAGCTGACCTGTACTGTCCTGTCCTGTCCATGCTTTGTCTGTCCCTGTCTTCCCTGTGTGCCTTACCTCTCTTTATCGTACTTCTTTCATCTCCTGTCCGTATCCCCTCTCCTCTCCTCTCTTTACTCAGCCTCACTCTGCTTAGCATGTCCCTCCCTTGACCTGTCTTTACTGTGCCTGTCCCCACCTTGTCTGTCTCCTTTTTGTCTCCATCTCGTCTGTCTATGTAGATGATCCATTGCGACAAATGGAAATGTTGGGTGGGAGAGAGACACAGGACAGCTTGAATTCGGGTTTTCTGTAACGTTTCGGGCTACATACACAGAACCCATCCTCAGAGAGTTTGAACAAGTGATAGAGCCGAGACATTTATACCCCTGGAAATTTCGTCCCCCTTCTCGTGTCGCCGATCAGGCTGGGACAGGAGAAGGGGGAGGGAACTTCCAGGGTATAAATGTCTCGGCTCTGTCTTTTATTGCTCAAATTCGCTGAAGATGGGTCCTGTGTAGCCCGAAACGTTTGAGAAAATAAAGAATTTAATTCTCTCTCTCTCTCTCTCTCTCTCTCTCTGTCATGGGGGGGTGTTGTCAAGGTTGGTCAATAATTGCTTTACACATGGGGGCTCGAAGTGAATAATTGTATATATATATATATATATATATATATATATATATATATATATATATATATGGTCTGTGTTATTATTGATTTATAATTTAATTAAGTGAGGGGTAGGGATGACCACACTGGCTCACAGGGGACGTCAGTAGTTCCATTACACTTATCTGGACTTGGTAACTTAGCCTGAGGTGGGAATCTTAAAACATACTTACGATGGATTCCCTGTCTTAACTTGGAGGAAGGACAAGGAGGCTACAGAATATTGCCATGACTCTTGCTTTCTCTGATAACACAAGTTTTCTGTATGGAGGAAAATTGGAAATGGTTATGCTTATTATTATTATTATTATTATTATTATTATTATTATTAAGGTGCGAATGAATGTGTTTTTGTGGATGAGTAAATTGGGAGTATGTCGTTCTGTCTCCGCTACCTTCCTTTCTTGGGGGAAGCAGCCTAGGTATATTGATAGATTTTTATTATTATTATTATTTTATTATTATTATTATTATTATTATTTCTTCTACTACTACTACTACTACTACTACTACTACTACTGTACTACTATTGCTGCTGCCACCGCTGCCGCCGCCGCCGCTGATTTATTGATTTTTATTTATTATTTATTAATTTCAAGATGGATGGGGAAAAGAAACTGCAGAAATTTCTCTTGTTTTTCCAGGAAATGAAAATTTCAGTTAAGGCAAGAATTTAGTCATGTTTTTTATAAATCTGATTCCAGGAAACTCCTTAACATTTTACCTGTGTGTGTGTGTGTGTGTGTGTGTGTGTGTGTGTGTGTGTAGGACTAACCCTACACATTTACAGGGACCATAAGTCGTTCATTAACACTTGTCGTGAGGTCTTGCATGGTTCTGGTTACTCAATAACTCCTGTACGTAATCCAGATGAATAATTATTAACTTTTTTGTTGGTTCACTTAATAGCCAGGTGTGGTCAGACTTTTTTTTTTTTATGCGAGGAAGAAGGAACCAAAGGCCATGAGCCCACAGTAACAGCTCCCTCCAAGAGAAAAACAAAATACAATAGAGAGCCAAATTCAAGATCCAATCATTTTGAGATGCCTGGACACACTGCGTTTGAAAGACTGGGAATCATAGGCAGCTTCGGAAATACAGACAGAGGGAGACGGTTCCAGAGTTGACCTGTTGGATAAATGAAAAACTGGGAGTAACGGTTAACTCTTGCATTAGAGAGTTGGACAGAAAAGGGATGAGAGTTTGCTGCCAGACGGGTGCTACGCGCCCGTCGTAGAGGTGGAGGAATGCAAGCAGACAGTTCAGAGGAGCAGTGACCATTAAAGTAGCGATAGAAAAGAGATAAAGATGCAACAGTGCGGCGAAGAGACAGGTTGAAGGGAGTCAGTAAGAGGAGGAGAGTTAATGAGACGAAAAGCCTTTGACTCCACCCTATTGAGAAGAACTGTATGTGGGGAGCCTCCCCACACATGAGAGTTGTACTCCACACAGGGGCGGATAAAACCCCTGTATAGAGTCAACAATTGTGCAGGGGTAAAGAAAGAGTGGAGTCGGCTTAGCACACCCAATCTCTTGGAAGCAGATTTTACAAGAGATGTAATATGATCTTTCCAAGATAAGTCCCGAGTAAATGAAACTTCAAGCATGTTCAAGGATGATGCAGGATTAAGCTGAATATTATTAAACATTAGTGGGTATACCTATGGAAGATTTTGTCGGGTTGATAGGATTAAGAACTGAGTCTTAGATGCATTAAAAACGCTTATAATATTTTTGCACCAGTCAGAGATACGAGCCAAATCAGACATTGGGTGTGCCATAGCCTCATCCCTTGTTTGTTGAAGTAACTGTTGAGATGGGCGTTGCGGGAACCGAATGGAAAGGTGAAGGGTGGAGTCATCAGCGTATGAGTGGATAGGGTTAGATGTACAGCTTAGAAGATCATTGATGAATAAAAGGAAGAGAGTTGGTGATAGGACAGAGCCCTGAGGAACACCACTGTTGATAGATCTAGGAGAAGAACGATGGCCGTCTACAACAGCGGCTATAGAACGACCAGAAAGGAAGCTAGCGATGAAGGCACAGATAGAAGGACAGAAACCGTAGGAGGGCAGGTTGGAAAGTAAAGATTTATGCCAGACTCGATCGAAATCCTTTGAGATGTCAAGTGCAATGGCAAAGCTTTCTTAAAGTCCCGAAAGGAGGATGACCAGGAGTCTGAAAGGTAGGTGAGAAGATCGCCTGTGGAGCGTTCCTGACGGAACCCGTACTGACGATCAGAAAGAAGGTTGTGATAAGGAAAGATGGCAGCAAATTTTTCTATTGAGAATTGACTCCGAAAACTTTTGAAATACAGGACGTTAAAGCAATTGGACGATAGTTGGAGGGTGGGAGTGGTCACTCTTCTTTGGGACTGGCTGAATGAGAGCAAACTTCCAGCAAGAAGGAAAGGTACAAGTTGACGAACAAAGGCGAAAGAGTTTGCCTAGGCAGGGTGTAAGCATAGAAGCACAGCTCTTGAGAACAACAGGAGGGACCCCATCAGGCCCATATGCCTTGTTAGTACTGAGGCCAGTGATGGCAGAAAATACATCAGCTGAAGAAATTTTAATGTCAGCCATGAGGAAGTCAGAGGGGGAAGTGATGGAGGAGCAACACCGGAATCGTCTGAGGTGGAATTGGAGGAGAAAAGTCTCTGCGAAGAGATCTGCTTTATCAGTAGAAGAAATAGCTACAGAACCATCAGAGTCGAAAAGAGGGCTGGAGGGCTGTTTTTGATTAGTAACCAGGGAGACTCATTTGTATCTCAAAACTAAGATTCGGAATTTCATGTAACCACGACTTTTTGTTGAAGTTGTGGTAATGACCCAGAGATTGCACTAAGGTAAAATCAAACCAAGTGTAGTGATAAACACCCGTAAGGAGACTCCTTAGCATCTCTTCCTTAGAGATTTTTTTTTTTCGATAAGGCTGGTTAACAATCCTTTTACATTATTTATGCAGAATATGGTGACAGTACGGTGTAATAGCAAAGTAAATCGCTTAGGAAAAGGTGTTAGGAAGCATCCTTAACCAACGAGAATACGGCTTAAAGCATTCTGGAGTAGGAGTACTGGCAGCCGTGACCTAGGGTGCGGTTTCACATACTCGAAACAGGTGATCGACAAGACGAAACGAAGCACAGAGTTAGAGCAACAGTACTAGAGTCTGAACATTGGACGGATCCCAGAGCTTCATTTCCCCTTGTCAGTCACTGTTGAAGCAAGTGTGACCACACACTTGAGCCGCTTTCACACGAGGCCACCAGTGGCCGCAGTGGTTACCTCCCGTGGTTTTCAACTGAGCCTTTCAAACGAGGTCACTGCGGTCGCCTGGCCGGCAACCAGCTCGCGGCGGTGGCTCGCTCGCGCAACTAGTGTGTCCACAACTGGCGGTTGCTACCACTCGCTGTAAAAGCATTTTTCCAGATCGGAGCTTTCATACGGCTACACTAGTTGCTGGCCCCTTCACACTGAGTACCAGTTATCAGTGGAAACTCCCACCGATAACTGGAGGGCTTTCTGTCATAAAATGTCACCGGGGACCAGTCTATTTCCTACGCATAAAATTTATGTTCTGGCCTATATTAGCCTCGTCTCAGGTCCTTGGTTCCCAGTTAGGATATCATGAGGCCGGGGGACATATTCTGGTAAGAGTAAGGAAGCTCTCAAACACCTCTTCTTTAGCGATGTATATTTGGATATAGCCGGTTAACACCGGTATCCTTTTTGTTCGATATTTAATAAGATTATGACGATTTTGAATGATTTACATAGAAGAGAACAGGACAGTTAGATCTATTATATA